>NW_027524478.1:0-219917 GCF_052094955.1 Ictidomys tridecemlineatus
GGGTTCAGAAGGCCAGCTATGGATAGCAGAGTTTGGAGACGGGCTCAAGAAGGACTGCTACTGATGGCAGATTTTGTAGACTTGGTTGCAGAAGGATTTTCCAGAGAGCAGATTTTGGAGACTGAGGTGAAGAAGGACTGTTACAGAGAGTAGAGTTTGGAGACTGAGTTTCAGAAGGAACGTTGCAGAGAACAGAGGTTGGAGACTTTTGGTACAAAAAAATCGTTGCAGTCAGCAGAGTTTCCAGACTGAGATGCAGAAGGACTCTTTCACAGAGCAGAGGATGAAGACTGAGTTGAAGAAGGACAGTTACAGAGAGCAGATGTGGGATACAGGGGTGCAGGAGTGATACAGAGCAGAAGTTGGAGACTGAGGTAAAGAAGGACTGTTACAGAGAGCAGAGGTTGGAGACTCGGGTGCAGAAAGATACTTGCAGAGAGCAGAGTTTTCAGACTGAGGTACAGAAGAACTGTTGCCGAGAGCAGATGTTGGAGATTGGGGTGCACAAGGACTGTTGCAGCGAGCAGACATTGGAGACTGGGGTTCAGAGGGATCGTTCCAGAGAGCAGAGGTTGGAAAGCGGGGTGCAGAAGGACTGTTACAGAGAGCAGAGATTGAAGACTGGGGTGCAGAAGAACTGTTGCAGAGCAGATTATGGAGACTAGGGTGTAGAAAGACTGTTCCAGAGAGCAGAGGTTGGAGACTGAGGTGCAGAAGAACAGTTGCAGAGATCAGAGGATGGAGACTGGGTTGGAGAAGGACTGTTGCAGAGAGCAGATGTTGGAGACTGGGGTGCAGTAGAAATGTTTTAGAGAGCAATATTTGGAGACTGGGGTGCATATGGACTCTTGCAGACAGCAGAGGTTGCAGACTGAAGTGCAGAAGGACTGATACAGACAGCAGATTTTCCAGAATGTGGTGCAGAAGGAATGATACATAAAGCAGAGGTTGGAGAATGTGGTGCAGAAGGACCCTTAAAGAGAACAGAGGTTGGATACTGCGGTACAGAAGGACTGTTACAGAGAGCAGAGGTTTTAGACTGGGGTGCAGAATAACTGTTGTAGAGATAAGAGTTTGGAGACTTCGGTGCAGAAGGACCATTGCAGATAGCAGAGGTTGAAGACTGGGTTTCAGAAGGATCTTACAGAGAGCAGAGTTTGCACACTGAGGTGCAGAACGACTGTTGCAGAGAGCAGAGGTTGGAGATTGGGTCGCAGAAGGACTTTTGCAAAGAACAGAGGTTGGAGTTTGAGGTGCAGAAGGACTGTTACAGAGAGGTCGGAGACTGGGGTGCAGAATGACTGATACATAACGCAGAGTTTGTAGACTCGGGTGCCTAAGGACCGTTACAGAGAGCAGAGGTTGTAGATTGCAGTACAGAAGGACTGTTACACAGAGCAGAGTTTGGAGACAGGTGTGCAAAATTATCTTACAGAGAGCATAGGTTGTAGACTGGGGTGCAGAAGGACTGTTGCAGAGCAGATCATGGAGACAAGGGTTTAGAAGGACTTTTACAGAGAGCAGAGGTAGTAGACTAAGGTGTAGAAGCATCATACAGAGAGCAGAGATTTGAGAATGGGGTGCAGAAGGACTGATACAGAGTGCAGAGTTGGAAGACTGGTTTGCAGAAGCATCTTACAGCGAGTGAAGTATGGAGACTGAGGTGAAGAAAGACTGTTGCAGAGAGCAGAGGTTGGAGACTGGGGTGCAGAAGGACTGTTAAGTAGAGCATAGTTTTGAGACTTGGGTTAAGAAGGCCTGTTACAGAGAGAAGAGGTTGGAGACTGGAGTGCAGAAGGCCTCTGACAGAGAGCAGAGATTGGAGACTGAGGTGCAGAAGGACAGTTGCAGAGAACAGGAGTTGGAAACTGGGGTGCATAAGGACCGTTGCTGAGAGAAGAGGTTGGAGACTTATGTGCAGAAGGACTTTTACAGAGAGCACAGGTAGGAGACTGGTGTTCAAAATGAATGTTGCAGAGAGCAGAGGTTGGAGACTGGTGTGCAGACGGACTGTTACAGAAAGGAGAGGTTAGAGACTGAGGTGCAGAAAGACTGTTAAAGAGAGCAGAGGTTGGAGAGTGGGTTCAGAAATACTTATTGAGAAAGCAGATGTTGGAGACTGGGGTGCAGAAGGACGGATAAAGAGAGCAGAGTTTGGAGACTCCAGTACAGAAGTACTGCTCCAGAGTGCCGAGGTTTGAGAATGGGGTGCAGAAGGACTGTTGCAGAGAACAGAGGTTGGAGACTGGGGTGCAGAAGCACCTTTGCAGAGAGCAGAGTTTGGAGACTGAGGTGCAGAATTATTGTTACAGAGAGCAGAGTTTGGAGACTGAGGTCCAGGAAGAATGTTTCAGTGAGCAGAGTTTGCAGACTGGGTTTCAGAAGGGTCTCACAGAAAAAAAAGTTTGGAGACTGATGTACAGATAGACTGTTACATCGAGCAGATTTTGGAGACTGGGGTGCAGAAGGATTGTTAGAGAGAGCAGAGTTTTCAGACTGAGGTACAGATGAACTGTTGCAGAGAGCAGATGTTGAAGACTGGGTGAACAAAGACTGTTGCAGCGAGCACAGGTTGAAGACAGGGTGCAGAAGGATCGTTTCAGAGAGCAGACATTGGAGATTGAGGTGAAAAAAGACTGTTACAAAGAATAGAGGTAGGAGATTGTGATGCAAAAGGCCTGTTACAGAGAGCAGATGTTCTAGACGAGGGTGCAGAAGAACTGTTAGAGAGAGAAGAGTATTTAGACAAGGTTGCAGAAGGATCTTACAGAGAGCAGAGTTAGGAAACTGAGGTACAGAAGGCCTGTTACAGAGAGCAGAGGTTGAAGACTGGGGTGCAGAAGGCCTTTTACGAAGAGCAGAGTTTGGAGAATGGCTGAAGAATGACTTTTATATGGCAGAGTTGGAAACTGGTTTCAGATGTATCTTTCAGAGAGGAGGTTGGAGTAAGAGGTGCAGAAGGACTATTTCAGAGAGCAGAGGTTGGAATCAGTGGTGCAGAAGGACTGATACAGAAAGCAGAGGTTTCAGATTGTGGTGCAGAAGGACCATTACAGAGAGCAGAGGTTGAAGACTGCGGTACAGAAGGACTGTTACAGAGAGCAGAGGTTGGAGAATGGGGAGCAGAAGAACTGTTGCAGAGAACAGAGTTTGGAGACTGGGGTGCAGCAGGACCGGTGCAGAATCCAGAGGTTGGAGACTGTGGTGGAAAAGGAATGTTACAGAGAGCAGAGTTTGAAAACTGGGATGCAGAAAGATCTTACATATAGCAGAGATTGTAGACCGAGGTGCAGCAAGACTGTTACAGAGAGCAGAGGTTGGAGACTGGGGTGCAGAAGGATCGTTGCAGACAGCAGAGTTTCCAGACTGAGGCGCAGAAGAACTGTTGCTGAGAGCAAATGTTGGAGACTTGGGTGCAGAAGAACTGTTGCAGAGAGCAGATTCTGGAGACTCGGATGCAGAAGGATCATTGCAGAGAGCAGAGGTCGGACACTGGGATGCAGAAGGACTGTTACACAGAGCAGAGGTTGGAGACTGGGGTGAAGAAGGACTTTTTCAGAGAGCAGGTGTTGGAGACTTGGGTGCAGAAAGACTATTGCAGATAGCAGAGGTTGGAGACTGGGGTGCAGAAGGACTGATACACAAAGCAGAGTATGGAGACTGGGGTGCAGAAGTACTGTTACAGAGAGCAGAGTTTGGAGACTGCAATACAGGAGGACTGTTACAGAGAGAAGAGGTTGGAGATTGGGGTGGAGAAGAACTGTTTCAGAGTTCAGATGTTGGAGACTGGGGTGCGGAAGAACTGTTGCAGAGAGCAGAGTTTAGAGACTGGGGTGCAGAAGAACTGTTGCAGAGAGAAGCGGTTGGAGACTGAGGTGAGAAAGAATGTTACAGAGAGCAAAGTTTGGAGACAGGGGTACAGAATTACTGATACAGAAAGCAGAGGTTGGAGACTGGGGTGCAGAAGGACCGTTACAGAGAGCAGAGGTTGGAGACTGAGGTTCAGAAGGACTGTAGCAGAGAACAGAGGTTAGAGAATGGGGTGCAGAAGGACTGTTAAAGAGAGCAGAGTTTGGAGACTAGGGTACAGAAGGACCGGTGCAGAATTCAGAGGTTGGAGACTGTGGTGGAAAAGCAATGTTACATAGAGCAGAGTTTGGAAACTGGGATGCAGAAGCATCTTACGGAGAGCAGAGTTTGGAGACAGGGGTGCAGAAAAACTGTTGAGGAGAGGAGACGTTGGAGACTGGGGTGCAGAAGGATGGTTGCAGAGAGCAGAGGTTGGAGACTGAGGTGCAAAAAGACTGTTACAGAGAGTAGAGGTTGGAGATTGGGGTGCAAAAGGCCTGTTACAGACAGCAGAGGTTGGAATCTGGGGTGCAGAATAACTGTTAGAGAGAGCAGTGTTTTTAGACAAGGTTGCAGAAGGATCTTACAGAGAGCAGAGATTGTAGAAATAGGTGCAGCAGGACTGTTACAGAGAGCAGAGGTTGGAGACTGGGGTGCAGAAGGCCTGTTATGGAGAGCAGAGTTTGGAGACTGGATTGCAGAAGGACTGATACAGAGGGCAGAGTTTTTAGACTGGGTTGCAGAAGGATCTAACAGAGAGCAGATGTTGGAGACTGAGGTGTAGAATGATCGTTGCAGAGAGAATAGTTTGGAGACTAGGCTGCTGAAGGCCTGTTACAGAGAGCAGAGTTTGAAGACTAAGGTGCAGAAGGCTTGTTAAAGCGAGCAGAGTTTGAAGACTGGTGTGCAGAAGGATTGTTATAGAGAACAGAGTTAGGATACTGGGTAGCAGAAGGATTTTACAGAGAGCAGAGTTTTTAGACTAGGTTAAGGAGGACTGTTACAGAGAGCAGTTGTTGGAGACTGGGGTGCAGAGGGATCATGCAGAGAGAAGAGGTTTGAGACTTAGGTGTAGAAGGACTTTTACAAAGAGCAGAGGTTGGAGACTGAGGTGCAGAAGGACTGTTACAGGAAACAAATTTTGGAGAATGTGTTGCAGAAGGATCTTACATAGAGCAGACTTTGGAGACTGAGGTGCAGAAGGACTGTAACAGAGAGCAAAGATTGGAGTCTGGGGTGCAGAAGGATTGTTGCAGAGAGCAAAATTTTCAGACTGAGGTTAAGAAAGACTGTTGTAGAGAGCAGATTTTGGAGACTGGGGTGCAGAACAATCGTTACAGAGAGCAGAAGTTGGAGACTGGGGTGCAGAACAACTGCTACAGAGAGCAAAGGTTGGAGACTGGGGTGCAGAAGGCCCGTTACAGAGAGCAGAGTTCTGAGACTTGGGTGCAGAAGAACTTTTACAGAGAGCAGAGTTTTTTAGACTGGGTTTAGAACGATCTTACAGAGAGCAGAGGTTTAAGACTGAGGTGCAGAAGGGCTGTTGCAGAGAGCAGATGTTGGAGACTGCAGTCAGAAGGACTGTTGCAGAGAGCTGAGGTTGGAGACTAGGGTACACAAGGACTTTTTCAGAGAGCAGATATTGGAGACTGTTGTTCAGAAGGACTTTTGCAGAGAGCAGAAGTTGGAGAATGGGGTACAGAAAGACTTTTGCAGAGAGCAGAGGTTGGAGACTGAGGTACAGATGGACAGATAATGAAAGCAGCCATTGGAGAGTGGCGTGCAAAAGGACCTTTACAGAGAGTAGAGTTTGGAGACTGTGGTACAGAAGGACTATTACAGAGAGCAGAGTTATGAGACTGGGAGCAGAAGGACTTTTGCGGGGTACAGAGGTAGCAGACCAGGGTGCAGAAGGACCGTTGCAGAAAGCAGAGGTTGGAGACTGGCGTGGAAAAGGAATATTACAGAGAGCAGATTGTGGAAACTGGGGTGTAGAAAGATCTTTCACAGGCCAGAGGTTGGAGACTGAGTTTCAGATGGATCGTTGCAGAGAACGGAGGTTGGAGACTGGGGTGAAGAATGATCATTGCAGTCAGCAGAGTTTCCAGACTGAGATGCAGAAGGACTGTTACACAGAGCAGAGGTTGAAAAAGGAGGTGAAGAAGGACAGTTACAGAGAGCAGATGTGGGAGACAGGGGTGCAGGACTGATACAGAGCAAAAGTTGGAGACTGAGGTACAGAGGCCTGTTTCAGAGGAAAGAGGATGGAGACTCGGGTGCAGAAAGATTATTGCAGAGAGCAAGTTTTCAGACTGAGGTACAGAAGAACTGTTGAATAGAGCAGATGTTGGAGATTGGGGTGCACAAGGACAGATGCAGCGAGCAGAGGTTGGAGACTGAAGTGCAGAGGAATCGTTGCAGATAGCAGAGGTTGGAGATTGGGGTGCAGAAGGTCTTTTACAGAGAACAGAGTTTGGAGACTGAGGTGCATTAGGACTGTTACAGAGAGCACCGATTGGAAACTGGCATGAAGAAGGACTGTTGCAGAGCAGATTATGGAAACTACGGTGTAGAAGGACTATTACAGAGAGCAGAGGTTGTAGACTGGGGTGCAGAAGCATCATACAGTAAGCAGAGTTTGGAGACTGAGGTGCAGAAGGACTGTTGCCGAGAGCAGAGATTGGAGACTGGGATACAGAAGGAATGATACAGAGGGCAGAGTTGGGAGACTGGGGTGCAGAAGCATTTTAGAGCAAACGAAGTTTTTAGACTGAGGTGCAAAAAAACTGTTGCAGAGAGCAGAGGTTGGAGACTGGGGTGCAGTAGGACTGTTATAGAAGTAGAGCAGAGTTTGGAGACTGGGAAGCAGAAGGACTGTTGCAGAGTACAGAGGTTTGAGACTGGGGTGCAGCAGGATTTTTCAGAGAGCAGAGGTTGGAGACTGAGGTGCAGAAGGATCGTTGCAGAGAGTAGATGTTTGAGACTGGGGTGCAGAAAAATTGTTTAGAGAGCAGATGTTGAAGACTGGGGTGCAGAAGGACTTTTGCAGAGAGCAGAGTTTGAAGACTGAGGTGGAGAAGGACTGTTACAGATAAAGCGGTTGGAGACTGGGGTACAGAAGGATTGTTGCAGAGAGCAGAGGTTTAAGACTGAGGTACAGAAAGATCATTGCAGATAGCAGAGATGGAGACTTGGCTGCAGAAGTACTGTTACACAGAGCACACGTTGCAAACTGGGGTGCAGATTGAATGTTGTAGACAGCAGCGGTTGGAGACTGGGGTGAACATGGACTGTTGCAGAGAGCAGCGTTGGATATGAGGTGCAGAAGGACTGTTACAGAGAGCAGAGTATATAGACTGGGGAGCACAAGGACTGATACAGAAAGCAGAGGTTGGAGACTGGTGTGCAGAAGGACTGTTATAAAGAACAGAGTTCGGAGAATGCGGTACAGAAGGACTGTTACAGAGAGCAGAGGTTGGCAACTGGGATGCAGAAGGAGTGTTGCAAAGAACAGAGGTTTGAGACTGAGGTGCAGAAGGACTGTTACAGAGAGCAGAGTATTTAGACAATGTTGCCGAAGGATTTTACAGAGAGCAGAGTTTGTAGACCGAGGTGCAGCAGGACTCTTAAAGAGAGCAGAGGTTAAAGACTGGGGTTCAGAAGGCCAGCTATGGATAGCAGAGTTTGGAGACGGGCTCAAGAAGGACTGCTACTGATGGCAGATTTTGTAGACTTGGTTGCAGAAGGATTTTCCAGAGAGCAGATTTTGGAGACTGAGGTGAAGAAGGACTGTTACAGAGAGTAGAGTTTGGAGACTGAGTTTCAGAAGGAACGTTGCAGAGAACAGAGGTTGGAGACTTGGGTACAAAAAAATCGTTGCAGTCAGCAGAGTTTCCAGACTGAGATGCAGAAGGACTCTTTCACAGAGCAGAGGATGAAGACTGAGTTGAAGAAGGACAGTTACAGAGAGCAGATGTGGGATACAGGGGTGCAGGAGTGATACAGAGCAGAAGTTGGAGACTGAGGTAAAGAAGGACTGTTACAGAGAGCAGAGGTTGGAGACTCGGGTGCAGAAAGATACTTGCAGAGAGCAGAGTTTTCAGACTGAGGTACAGAAGAACTGTTGCCGAGAGCAGATGTTGGAGATTGGGGTGCACAAGGACTGTTGCAGCGAGCAGACATTGGAGACTGGGGTTCAGAGGGATCGTTCCAGAGAGCAGAGGTTGGAAAGCGGGGTGCAGAAGGACTGTTACAGAGAGCAGAGATTGAAGACTGGGGTGCAGAAGAACTGTTGCAGAGCAGATTATGGAGACTAGGGTGTAGAAAGACTGTTCCAGAGAGCAGAGGTTGGAGACTGAGGTGCAGAAGAACAGTTGCAGAGATCAGAGGATGGAGACTGGGTTGGAGAAGGACTGTTGCAGAGAGCAGATGTTGGAGACTGGGGTGCAGTAGAAATGTTTTAGAGAGCAATATTTGGAGACTGGGGTGCATATGGACTCTTGCAGACAGCAGAGGTTGCAGACTGAAGTGCAGAAGGACTGATACAGACAGCAGATTTTCCAGAATGTGGTGCAGAAGGAATGATACATAAAGCAGAGGTTGGAGAATGTGGTGCAGAAGGACCCTTAAAGAGAACAGAGGTTGGATACTGCGGTACAGAAGGACTGTTACAGAGAGCAGAGGTTTTAGACTGGGGTGCAGAATAACTGTTGTAGAGATAAGAGTTTGGAGACTTCGGTGCAGAAGGACCATTGCAGATAGCAGAGGTTGAAGACTGGGTTTCAGAAGGATCTTACAGAGAGCAGAGTTTGCACACTGAGGTGCAGAACGACTGTTGCAGAGAGCAGAGGTTGGAGATTGGGTCGCAGAAGGACTTTTGCAAAGAACAGAGGTTGGAGTTTGAGGTGCAGAAGGACTGTTACAGAGAGGTCGGAGACTGGGGTGCAGAATGACTGATACATAACGCAGAGTTTGTAGACTCGGGTGCCTAAGGACCGTTACAGAGAGCAGAGGTTGTAGATTGCAGTACAGAAGGACTGTTACACAGAGCAGAGTTTGGAGACAGGTGTGCAAAATTATCTTACAGAGAGCATAGGTTGTAGACTGGGGTGCAGAAGGACTGTTGCAGAGCAGATCATGGAGACAAGGGTTTAGAAGGACTTTTACAGAGAGCAGAGGTAGTAGACTAAGGTGTAGAAGCATCATACAGAGAGCAGAGATTTGAGAATGGGGTGCAGAAGGACTGATACAGAGTGCAGAGTTGGAAGACTGGTTTGCAGAAGCATCTTACAGCGAGTGAAGTATGGAGACTGAGGTGAAGAAAGACTGTTGCAGAGAGCAGAGGTTGGAGACTGGGGTGCAGAAGGACTGTTAAGTAGAGCATAGTTTTGAGACTTGGGTTAAGAAGGCCTGTTACAGAGAGAAGAGGTTGGAGACTGGAGTGCAGAAGGCCTCTGACAGAGAGCAGAGATTGGAGACTGAGGTGCAGAAGGACAGTTGCAGAGAACAGGAGTTGGAAACTGGGGTGCATAAGGACCGTTGCTGAGAGAAGAGGTTGGAGACTTATGTGCAGAAGGACTTTTACAGAGAGCACAGGTAGGAGACTGGTGTTCAAAATGAATGTTGCAGAGAGCAGAGGTTGGAGACTGGTGTGCAGACGGACTGTTACAGAAAGGAGAGGTTAGAGACTGAGGTGCAGAAAGACTGTTAAAGAGAGCAGAGGTTGGAGAGTGGGTTCAGAAATACTTATTGAGAAAGCAGATGTTGGAGACTGGGGTGCAGAAGGACGGATAAAGAGAGCAGAGTTTGGAGACTCCAGTACAGAAGTACTGCTCCAGAGTGCCGAGGTTTGAGAATGGGGTGCAGAAGGACTGTTGCAGAGAACAGAGGTTGGAGACTGGGGTGCAGAAGCACCTTTGCAGAGAGCAGAGTTTGGAGACTGAGGTGCAGAATTATTGTTACAGAGAGCAGAGTTTGGAGACTGAGGTCCAGGAAGAATGTTTCAGTGAGCAGAGTTTGCAGACTGGGTTTCAGAAGGGTCTCACAGAAAAAAAAGTTTGGAGACTGATGTACAGATAGACTGTTACATCGAGCAGATTTTGGAGACTGGGGTGCAGAAGGATTGTTAGAGAGAGCAGAGTTTTCAGACTGAGGTACAGATGAACTGTTGCAGAGAGCAGATGTTGAAGACTGGGTGAACAAAGACTGTTGCAGCGAGCACAGGTTGAAGACAGGGTGCAGAAGGATCGTTTCAGAGAGCAGACATTGGAGATTGAGGTGAAAAAAGACTGTTACAAAGAATAGAGGTAGGAGATTGTGATGCAAAAGGCCTGTTACAGAGAGCAGATGTTCTAGACGAGGGTGCAGAAGAACTGTTAGAGAGAGAAGAGTATTTAGACAAGGTTGCAGAAGGATCTTACAGAGAGCAGAGTTAGGAAACTGAGGTACAGAAGGCCTGTTACAGAGAGCAGAGGTTGAAGACTGGGGTGCAGAAGGCCTTTTACGAAGAGCAGAGTTTGGAGAATGGCTGAAGAATGACTTTTATATGGCAGAGTTGGAAACTGGTTTCAGATGTATCTTTCAGAGAGGAGGTTGGAGTAAGAGGTGCAGAAGGACTATTTCAGAGAGCAGAGGTTGGAATCAGTGGTGCAGAAGGACTGATACAGAAAGCAGAGGTTTCAGATTGTGGTGCAGAAGGACCATTACAGAGAGCAGAGGTTGAAGACTGCGGTACAGAAGGACTGTTACAGAGAGCAGAGGTTGGAGAATGGGGAGCAGAAGAACTGTTGCAGAGAACAGAGTTTGGAGACTGGGGTGCAGCAGGACCGGTGCAGAATCCAGAGGTTGGAGACTGTGGTGGAAAAGGAATGTTACAGAGAGCAGAGTTTGAAAACTGGGATGCAGAAAGATCTTACATATAGCAGAGATTGTAGACCGAGGTGCAGCAAGACTGTTACAGAGAGCAGAGGTTGGAGACTGGGGTGCAGAAGGATCGTTGCAGACAGCAGAGTTTCCAGACTGAGGCGCAGAAGAACTGTTGCTGAGAGCAAATGTTGGAGACTTGGGTGCAGAAGAACTGTTGCAGAGAGCAGATTCTGGAGACTCGGATGCAGAAGGATCATTGCAGAGAGCAGAGGTCGGACACTGGGATGCAGAAGGACTGTTACACAGAGCAGAGGTTGGAGACTGGGGTGAAGAAGGACTTTTTCAGAGAGCAGGTGTTGGAGACTTAGGTGCAGAAGGACTGTTGCAGAGAGCAGATGTTAGAGACTGGGATGCAGAAGGATTATTGCAGAGAGCAGAGGTTGGACACTGGGGTGCAGAAGGACTGTTACACAGAGTAGAGGTTTGAGACTGGGGTGAAGAAGGAATGTTGCAGGGAGTAGGTGTTGGAGACTTGGGTGCAGAAAGACTATTGCATAAAGCAGAGGTTGGAGACAGGTGTGCAGAATTATCTTACAGAGATCATAGGTGGGACACTGGGGTTCAAAAGGAGTGTTGTATAGCAGATTATGGAGAATAAGGTGTAGATTGACTGTTTCCGATACAGATGTTTTAGTCTGGGGTGCAGAAGCATAATACATAGAGCAGAGTTTGGAGAGTGAGGTGAAGAAGCACTGTTGCAGAGAGCAGAGATTGAAGACTGTGGTGCAGAAGGACTAATACAGAGTGCAGAGTTTGGAGAATGGGGTTCAGAAGCATCATACAGCGAGTGAAGTATGTAAACTTGGTGCAGAAAGACTGTTGCAGAGAGCAGAGGTTGGAGACTGGGGTGCAGAAGGAATGTTAAAGAGAGCAGAGTTTGGAGACTTGGGTGCAAAAGGCCTGTTACAGAGAGCAGATGTTGGAGACTGCAGTATAGAAGGACTGTTACAGAGAGCAGATGTTGTAGACTGTGGTGCAGAAGGACTGATACAGAGAGCAGAGTTTGGAGACGGGGATGACGAAAGACCATTACAGAGATAAGAGGTTGGATAAAGGTGTGCAGAAATATCTTACAGGGAGCAGAGGTTTGATACTGGTTGTGTAGAAGGAGTGTTGCAGAGAGCAGAGATTGGAGACTCGTGTGCAGAAGAAGTGTTACAGAGAGCAGAGGTTAGAGACTGAGGTGCAGAAGGAATGTTAGAGAGAGCAGATTTTGGAGACTGCGGTGCAGGACTGATACAGAAAGCAGATGTTGGAGACTGGGGTGCAGAATTATTGTTGCAAACAGAAGAGGTTGGAGACAGGGTTTCAGAAGGACTTTTGCAGAGAGCAGAATTTAAAGACTTAGGTGCAGAAGGACTGTTACAGAGAGCAGAGTTTGGAGACTGGAATGCAGAAGGACTGTTGCAGGTAACAGAGGTTAAAGACTGGGTGCAGAAGGGATCATGGAAGAGAGCAGAATTTTCAGTTGAGGTGCAGAATGACTAATGCAGAGAGCAGATGTTGGAGACTGGGGTGCAGAAGGACTGTTGCAGAGAGCAGAGTTTGGAGATTTGTGTGCAGAAGGACTGTTCCAGAGAGGAGATGTTGGAGACTGGGGTGCAGAAAGCCTTTTACAGAGAGCAGAGTTTGGAGAAGGGGTGCAGAATGACTGTTACAAAGAGCAGATTTTGGGGAGAACTGGCGACCCACGGGCAGGTCAGGCCCAGCAATCTGCGGAGAGACAGAGCTGACACATGTGCCTGCAGGGAATGGGGTCCTGCGACCCACCAGCGGCCTTCTGTGGGGCAGGCCCGTCCCCTCCCCCAGTGCCTGCAAGGTAGGCGGGACTGTGACCACCTGCAGAGCAGGCTTAGCAGCTTGTTGGGGCCAGAGCCTGCCCCACCCCTAGTGCCTGCAAGGTAGGAGAACCAGCGACCCACGGGCAGGCCAGGCCCAGCATTCTTCCGAGAGACAGAGCTGACACACGCGCCTGCAGGGAATGGGGTCCTGGGACCCACCAGCGGCCTTCTGTGGGGCAGGCCTGTCCCCTCCCCCAGTGCCTGTAAGGTAGGCGTGATTGTCACCTCCAGCAGATCAGGCTTAGTGGCCTGCTGAGGGGCAGGACAGTCCCCTCCCCCAGTGCCTGCAAGGTAGGCGGGACTGTGACCACCAGCAGAGCAGGTCCAGTGGCTGGTTGTTGCCCAGAGCCAGCCCCACCCCCAGTGCCTGCAAGGTAGGAGAACCGGCGACCCACGGGCAGGTCAGGCCCAGCAATCTGCGAAGAGACAGAGCTGACACACGCGCCTGCAGGGAACGGGGTCCTGCGACCCACCAGCGGCCTTCTGTGGGGCAGGCCCGTCCCCTCCCCCAGTGCCTGCAAGGTAGGCGGGACTGTGACCACCGGCAGAGCACGCCCAGCGGCTGGTTTCGGGCCAGAGCCGGCCCCACTCCGAGTGCCTGCAAGGTAGGAAAACCTGCGACCCACGGGCAGGCCAGGCCCAGCAATCTGCGGAGAGACAGAGCTGACACACGCGCCTGCAGGGAACGGGGTCCTGTGACCCACCAGCGGCCTTCTGTGGGGCAGGTCTGTCCCCTCCCCCAGTGCCTGAAAGGTAGGCGGGACTGTGACGATTAGCAGATCAGGCCTAGCGGCCTGCTGAGGGGCAGGACCGTCCACTCCCCCAGTGCCTGCAAGGTAGGCGGGACTGTGACCAGCGGCAGATCAGGCCCAGTGGCTGGTTGCGGGCCGGAGCCAGCCCCACCCCCAGTGCCTGCAAGGTAGGCGTACCTGGGACCCATCGGGAGGTTAGGCCCAGCAACCTAAGGAGAGACAGAGGTGCCCCTCACGCCTGCTGGGTAGGCGGACCTTCGACCGGCCAGCAGAGCAGAACTAGGGCCCACCAGCGTGGTAGACAGATCGCACCAATTGGTGGAGGATCACAGCCACCATCTGTCCTGCAAGGGAGACTTTTCAACTATACAAGAGCAATATAAATAAATAGAGGGAAAATTTCAAAAACACAACAGTTTCACCAAGCAGAAAGAAACGCCAGCAGTATGAAAAGACAAGGAAAGAAAGGACCACAGGCAATGCAGGTCAACTCAACTCTAGAAGAGGTAATAGCTGCAACAGATGGAATGTCAGACAGAGAGGTCAGGATATACATGCTTCAGATGATCTGGAGTCTCAAGGAAGACATTAGACAGCAAAATCAGACAATGAAAGATCACATTGACAAGGAACTTCATAAACAAATCCAGGAAGTAAAAGATCAATTTCACAGGGAGATAGAGGAAATAAAAAACAAACAAATAGAAATCCTAGAAATTCAGGAAGCAATAAACCAACTTAAAAACTCAATTGAGAAAACTACCAGCAGAGTGGATCACTTAGAAGATAGAACATCAGACAATGAAGACAGAGTATTTCTAACTTGAAAATAGCATAGACAGATGAAATTAAAACATTCCATGATAAACAAAAGTTAAAAGAATTTGCAGCTAGAAAACCATCTCTTCAAAAAATCCTTGGCAAAACACTACAGGAAGAGGAAATGGAAAACAACAATGAAAACCAACAGTGGGAGGTAGGACAGTAAAGGGGGGAAAAATCAAAGAGAAAAACAAATCAGGTTTAACAGCATTAATAAACAAATACGGCTGGAAAAACAAACCATATCTCAATAATAACCCTAAATGTTAATGGCTTAAACTCACCAATTAAGAGACACAGGCTAGTTGAATGGATCACAAAACAAGATCCAACAATATGCTGCCTACAGGAGACGCATTTGATAGGAAAGGATATACATAGACTGAAGGTGAAAGGTTGGGAAAAATCATATCACTCATATGGACTGCGGAAACAAGCAGGAGTGTCCATACTCATATCAAATAAAATAGATTTCAAACCAAAGTTAATCAAAAGGGATAAAGAAGGACACTACATACTGCTCAAAGGAAACATACACCAACAAGACATAACAATCATAAATATATATGCCCCAAACAACGGTGCTGCTGCGTTCATCAAGCAAACTCTTCTCAAGTTCAAGAGTCTAATAGACCACCATACAATAATCATGGGAGACTTCAACACACCTCTCTCACCACTGGACAGATCTTCCAAACAAAAGTTGAATAAGGAAACTATAGAACTCAATAACACAATTAACAACCTAGACTTAATTGACATATATAGAATATACCACCCAACATCAAGCAGCTACACTTTTTTCTCAGCAGCACATGGATCCTTCTCAAAAATAGATCATATATTATGTCACAGGGCAACTCTTAGACAATATAAAGGAGCGGAGATAATACCATGCATCTTATCTGATCATAATGGAATGAAACTAAAAATCAACCATAAAAGAAGCAAGGAAAAATCATGCATCACTTGGAGAATGAACAATAGGTTACTGAATGATCAATGGGTTTTAGAAGACATCAAGGAGGAAATTAAAAAATTCTTAGAGTTTAATGAAAACACAGACACAACATATCGGAATCTATGGGACACATTGAAAGCAGTTCTAAGAGGAAAATTCATTGCTTGGAGTTCATTCCTTAAAAAAAGAAAAAAACAACAAATAAATGATCTCATACTTCATCTCAAAATTCTAGAAAAAGAAGAGCAAAACAACAGCAAAAGAAGGAGAAGGCAAGATATAATTAAAATCAGAGCTGAAATTAGTGAAATCGAAACAAAAGAAACAATTGAAAAAATTGACAAAACGAAAAGTTGGTTTTTTGAAAAGATAAATAAAATTGACAGACCCTTAGCCATGCTAGCGAAGAGAAGAAGAGAGAGAACTCAAATTACTAGCATAAGGGATGAAAAAGGCAAGATCACGACAGACACTTCAGAAATACAGAAGATAATCAGAAATTATTTGGAATCTTTATACTCCAATAAAATAGAAGATAGTGAAGGCATCAATAAATTTCTTAAGTCATATAATCTGCCCAGATTGAGTCAGGAGGATATAGACAACCTAAACAGACCAATATCAATTGAGGAAATAGAAGAAACCATCAAAAGATTACCATCTAAGAAAAGCCCAGGACCGGATGGGTTTACAGTAGAGTTTTACAAAACCTTTAAAGAGGAACTAATACCAATACTTTTCAAGCTATTTCAGGAAATAGAAAAAGAGGGAGAACTTCCAAATTCATTCTACGAGGCCAACATCACCCTGATTCCGAAACCAGACAAAGACACTTCAAAGAAAGAAAACTACAGACCAATATCTCTAATGAACCTAGACGCAAAAATCCTCAATAAAATTCTGGCAAATCGGATACAAAAACATATCAAAAAAATTGTGCACCATGATCAAGTAGGATTCATCCCTGGTATGCAAGGTTGGTTCAATATACGGAAATCAATAAATGTTATTCACCACATCAATAGACTTAAAAATAAGAACCATATGATCATCTCGATAGATGCAGAAAAAGCATTCGACAAAGTACAGCATCCGTTTATGTTCAAAACTCTCGAAAAACTAGAGATAACAGGAACATACCTCAACATTGTAAAAGCAATTTATGCTAAGCCTCAGGCTAGCATCATTCTGAATGGAGAAAAATTGAAGGCATTCCCTCTAAAATCTGGAACAAGACAGGGATGCCCTCTCTCACCACTCCTGTTCAACATAGTTCTCGAAACACTGGCCAGAGCAATTAGACAGACGAAAGAAATTAAAGGCATAAAAATAGGAAAAGAAGAACTTAAGTTATCACTATTAGCAGATGACATGATTCTATACCTAGCAGACCCAATATGATCTACAAAGAAACTGTTAGAGCTAATAAATGAATTCAGCAAAGTGGCAGGTTATAAAATCAACACGCATAAATCAAAGGCATTCCTGTATATCAGCGACAAATCCTCTGAAATGGACATGAGGACAACCACCCCGTTCACAATATCCTCAAAAAGAATAAAATACTTGGGAATCAACCTAACAAAAGAGGTGAAAGACTTATAAAATGAAAACTACAGAACCCTAAAGAGAGAAATTGAAGAAGACCTTAGAAGATGGAAAAATATACCCTGTTCATGGATAGGCAGAACTAACATCATCAAAATGGCAATATTACCAAAAGTTCTCTATAGGTTTAATGCAATGCCAATCAAAATCTCAACGGCATTTCTTGTAGAAATGGAGAAAGCAAACATGAAATTCATATGGAAGAATAAAAGACCCAGAATAGCAAAAACAATACTAAGCAGGAAGTGTGAATCAGGTGGTATAGCAATTCCAGATTTCAAACAATACTACAGAGCAATAGTAACAAAAACAGCATGGTACTGGTACCAAAACAGGCGGGTGGACCAATGGTACAGAATAGAGGACACAGAAACCAACCCACAAAACTACAATTTTCTTATATTTGATAAAGGGGCTAAAAGCATGCAATGGAGGAAAGATAGCATCTTCAACAAATGGTGCTGGGAAAATTGGAAATCCATATGCAACAAAATGAAATTGAATCCCTTTCTCTCACCATGCACAAAATTTAACTCAAAATGGATCAAGGAGCTTGATATCAAATCAGAGATACGGCATCTTATAGAAGAGAAAGTTGGCTACGACCTACATGCTGTGGGATCGGGCTCCAAATTCCTCAATAGGACACCCATAGCACAAGAGTTAACATCTAGAATCAACAAATGGGACTTACTCAAACTAAAAATTTTTTTCTCAGCAAAAGAAACAATAAGAGAGGTAAATAGGGAGCCTACATCATGGGAACAAATCTTTACTCCTCACACTTCAGATAGAGCCCTAATATCCAGAGTATATAAAGAACTCAGAAAATTAGACAATAAGATAACAAATAATCCCATCAACAAATGGGCCAAGGACTTGAACAGACACTTCTCAGAGGAGGACATACAATCAATCAACAAGTACATGAAAAAATGCTCACCATCTCTAGCAGTCAGAGAAATGCAAATCAAAACCACCCTAAGATATGATCTCACTCCAATAAGATTGGCAGCCATTACGAAGTCAAACAACAATAAGTGTTGGCGAGGATGTGGGGAAAAGGGTACACTTGTACATTGTTGGTGGGACTGCAAATTGGTGCAGCCAATTTGGAAAGCAGTATGGAGATTTCTTGGAAAGCTGGGAATGGAACCACCATTTGACCCAGCTATCCCCCTTCTGGGTCTATTCCCTAAAGACCTAAAAAGAGCATGCTACAGGGACACTGCTACATCGATGTTCATAGCAGCACAATTCACAATAGGAAGACTGTGGAACCAACCAAGATGCCCTTCAATAGACGAATGGATAAAAAAAAGTGGCATTTATACACAATGGAGTATTACTCTGCATTAAGAAATGACAAAATCATAGAATTTGGAGGGAAATGGATGGCATTAGAGCAGATTATGCTAAGCGAAGCTAGCCAAGCACTAAAAAACAAATGCCAAATGTCTTCTTTGATATAAGGAGAGTAATTAAGAACAGACTAGGGAAGAAGAGCACAAGAAGAAGACCATCATTAAACAGGGTTGAGAGGTGGGAGGGAAAGGGAGAGAGAAGGGAAATAGCATGGAAATGGAACGAGACTCTCAGGTTTATACAAAATTACATACAAGAGGAAGTGAGGGGAAAGGGAAAAATAATACAAGGGGGAGGAATGAATTGCAGTAGTGGGGGTAGAGAGAGAAGAGGGGAGGGGAGGGGAGGGGGGATAGTAGAGGATAGGAAAGGCAGCAGAATACAACAGACACTAGGATGGCAATATGTAAAGCAATGGAAGTGAAACTGATGTGATTCTGCAAGCTGTATAAGGGGCAATATGGGAGTGCATAACCCACTTGAATCAAAATGTGAAATATGATATATCAAGAACTATGTAATGGAGGGGTAAGACAAGATAACCCAAATGGAAGAAATGATTTACAGTAGAAGGGGTAGAGAGAGAAAAGGGGAGGGCAGGGGAGGGGAGGGGGGATAGTAGAGAATACGACTGAAAGCAGAATACATCAGACACTAGAAAGGCAATATGTCAATCAATGGAAGGGTAACTGATGTGATACAGCAATCTGTATACGGGGTAAAGCTGGGAGTTCATAACCCGCTTGAATCAAACTGTGAAATATGATGTATTAAGAACTGTGTAAGGTTTTGAACGACCAACAATAAAAAAATAAATAAATTAAAAAAAAGATCAGATTTTGGAGATTGGTTTGCAAAATTATCTTCCAGAGAGTAGAGGTTGGATACTGAGATGCATAAGGACAGTTACAGAGAGTAGAGGTTGGATACTAAGGTGCAGATGGACAATTGCAGAGAGAAGAGGTTGAAGACTGAGGTGCAGATGGCCTGTTACAGAGAGCAGAGGTTGGAGACTGCAGTACAGAAGGACTGTTACAGAGAGCAGATGTTGTAGACTGTGGTGCAGAAGGACTGATACAGAAAGCAGAGTTTGAAGACGGGGATGAAGAAAGACCATTACAGAGATAATAGGTTGGATACAGGTGGGCAGAAATATCTTACAGGGAGCAGAGGTTTGAGACTGGTTGTGTAGAAGGAGTGTTGCAGAGAGCAGATATTGGAGACTCGTGTGCAGAAGAGTTTACAGAGAGCAGAGGTTAGAGACTGAGGTGCAGAGGACTGTTAGAGAGAGCAGATTTTGGAAACTGGGGTGCAGGACTGATACAGAAAGCAGATGTTGGGGACTGGGGTGCAGAATTTATTGTTGCAGACAGAAGAGGTTGGAGACTGGGTTTCAGAAGGACTGTTGCAGATAGCAGAATTTAAAGACTTAGGTGCAGAAGGACTGTTACAGAGAGCAGAGGTTGGAGACTGGAATGCAGAAGGACTGATGCAGGGAACAGAGGTTTAAGACTGGGGGTGCAGAAGGATCGTGGAAGAGAGCAGAATTTTCAGTTGAGGTGCAGAATGACTAATGCAGAGAGCAGTTGTTGGAGACTGGGGTGAAGAAGGACTGTTGCAGAGAGCAGATTTTGGAGATTTGTGTGCAGAAGGACTGTTCTAGAGAGGAGATGTTGGAGACTGGAGTGCAGAAAGCCTGTTACAGAGAGCAGAGTTTGGAGAAGGGTGCAGAATGACTGTTACAAAGAGCAGATTTTGGAGATTGGTTTTCAAAAGTATCTTTCAGAGAGTAGAGGTTGGATACTGAGATGCATAAGGACTGTTACAGAGAGTAGAGGTTGGATACTGACGTGCAGATGGACAATTGCAGAGAGAAGAGGTTGAAGACTTGAGGTGCAGAAGGAATTTTACAGAGAGCACAGGTTGGAGACTGAGGTGCAGAAGGAGTGATACAGAAAGCAGAGTTTAGAGACTGGGGTGCAGAACGACCATTACAGATAGCAGAGGTTGGAGACTGCGGTGCAAAAGAACTGTTACAGAGAGCAGAGGTTTCAGACTGGAGTGCAGAAGGAGTGTTGTAGAGAGTAGACGTAGGACACTGGGGTGCAGAAGGATTGTTGCAGAGAGCAGAGGTTGGAGACTGAGGTTCAGAAGGACTGTTAGAGAGAGCCGAGTTTGGAGACTGGGGTGCAGAAGGACTGTTGCAGAGAAAAGAGGTTGGCGACTGAGGTGCACAAGGACCGTTGAAGATAGCAGAGGTTGGAGACTGGGGTGCAGAAGGACTGTTGTAGAGAGCAGATGTAGGAGACTGGGGTGCAGAAGGATTGTGGCAGAGAGCAGAGTTTGGAGACTGGGGTGCCCCATTGGTAAGAAAGCAGAGGTTAGAGACTGGGGTGCTTAAGGACCGTTACAGAGAGCTGAGATTGAATACTGGGGTGCAAAAAGACTTTTACAAAGAGCAGATGTTGGAGACTGGGTAGCGAAAGAACTGTTCCTGAGAGGACAGTTTGGACACTGGGGTAAGAAGCATATTACAGCGAGCAGATGTTGGAGAGTGGGGTGAAGAAGGACCTTTGCAGAGAGCAGAATTTGGAGAGTGAGGTGCAGAAGGATTGTTACAGAGAACAGAGTTTGTATATTGAGGTGCAGAAGGACTGTTGCATAGAGCAGAAGTTGGAGATTTGGGTGCAGAAGGACTATTGCAGAGAGCAGAAGTTGGAGACTGAGGTGCAGAAGGACTGTTACAGAGAGCAGAGGATTGAGACGGGGTGCAGAAGGAATGATACAGAAAGCAGAATTTGGAGACTGGGGTACAGGAGGACCATTACAGAGAGCAGAGGTTGGAGTCTGCAGTACAGAAGGACTGTTACAGAGAGCAGAGTTTGGAGACTGGGGTGCAGAAGGTCTGTTGCAGAGAGTAGATGATGAAGACTAGGGTTCAGTAGGACTGTAGCAGAGAGCAGATGTTGGAGACTGTGGCGCAGAAGGACTGATACAGAAAGCAGTGTTTGGAGACTGGGGTGCAGAAGGACCGTTACAGGGAGCAGAGTTTGCAGACTGCGGTGCAGAAGGACTGTTACAGAGAGCAGAGTTCGGAGACCGGGTTGCAGAAGGATCTTACAGAGAGCAGAGTTTGAAGACTCGGGTGCAGAAGGACTGTTGCAGAGAGTAGACGTTGGGGACTGGGGTGCAGAAGAATCATTCCAGAGAGCAGAGGTTGGCAACTGGGGTGTAGAAGGACTGTTGCAGAGAGCAGAGGTTGGAGACTGAGGTGCAGAAGGGCTGCTACAGGGAGCAGAGTTTGGAGACTGGGATTCAGAAAGACTGTTGCAGTAAGCAGAGATTGGACACTCGGTTGGAGAAGGAATGTTACAAAGAGCAGAGTTTGTAAACTGGGATGCGAAAAGACCATTACAGAGAGCAGAGTTTGGAGACTGCAGTACAGAAGGACTGTTACACAGAGCAGATGTTGGAGACTGTGGTGCAGAAGGACTGTTGCAGAGCAGATGTTGGATACTGGGGTGCAGAAGGACTGTTGCAGAGAACAGAGGTTGGAGACTGTGGTGCAGAAGGACTGATACAGAAAGCAGATTTTGGAGACTGGGGTGCAGAAGGACCATTAAAGAGAGCAGAGGTTAGAGACTGCGGTACAGAAGAACTGTTGTAGAGAACAAGGTTGGATACTGTGGTGCATAGGGACCATTCCAGAGGGCAGACGTTGGAGACTGCGGTGCAGAAGGAATGTTACAGAGAGCAGAGTGTGGAAAGTGGGGTGCAGAAGAATCTTAAAGAGAGGAATGTTTGGAGACTTGGGGGCAGAACGATTGTTGCAGAGAGAAGACGTTGGAGACTGGGGTGCAGAAGGATCATTGCAGAGAATAGATTATGGAGACTGTGGTATTTAAGGTCTGTTCTAGAGAGCAGACATTGGCGACGGGGGTACAGGAGGACTGTTGCAGAGAGCAGTTGTTGAAGACTGAGGTGCAGAAAAACTGTTACAGAGAGCAGTGTTTGGAGACTGGGGTGCAGAAGGACTAATACTGAGAGCTGAGTTTGGTGACTGGGGACCAGAACGATCTTACAGAGAGGAAATTTTTGAGACTGGGGTGCAGAAGGATTGTTGCAGAGAGCAGACTTTGAACACTGGGGTGCAGAAGGATCGTTGCAGAGAGTAGATTATGGAGACTGGTGTATAGAAGGACTGTTCTACAGAGCAGAGTTTGGAGACTGGGGTGAAGAAGGACTGTTGCAGAGAGCAGTTGTTGAAGACTGAGGTGTAGAAAAACTGGTACAGAGATCAGTGTTTAGATACTAAGCTGCAGAAGGACTGTCGCAGAGAGGATAGTTTGGAGACAGGGTGCAGAAGTACTGTGCAGAGTGCAGTGTTTGGAGACTGGGGTGCAGAAAGACAGTTCCAGAGAATACAGGTTAGAGACTGTTGTACAGAAGAACTTTTAAGGAGAGCAGAGATTTGAGACAGGTGTATAGAAGGATCTTACAGAGAGCAGAGGTTGGAGACTGCGGTACAGAAGGGTGTAATATGACTGATGCAGAGAGCAGAGTTTGGAGAATGGGGTGCAGAAGAATTGTTGCAGAGAGAAAAGGTTGGATACTGAGGTGCAGAAGGCCTGTTACAAAGAGCAGAGCTTGGAGACTGGGTAGCAGATGACATGTAACACACAGCAGAATTTGGAGACTGTGTGGCATAAGGATCTTACAGAGAGCAGAGGTTGGTGACTGAGGTGCCAAAGGACTGTCAGAGAGAGCAGAGGTTGGAAACTGGGGTCCAGTAGGATCCTTTCAGAGAGCAGAGTTTTAAGAATGAGGTTTAGAAAAACTGTTGCAGAGAGCAGATGTAGGGGACTGGGGTGCAGAAGAACTGTTGCAGCGACCAGAGGTTGGCGACTTGGCTGTAGAAGGATCGTTGCAGAGAACATAGGGTGTAGACTGGGGTGCCGAAGAAGTTTTACAGACTGCAGAATTTTGAGACTGGGGTGCAGAAGGACTGTTATAGAAAGCAGAGTTTAGAGACTGGTTTTTAGAAGGATCTTACAGAGAGCAGATGTTGACGACTGAGGTGCAGAAGGACTGTTACAGAGAGTAGATGTTGAAGACTGAGGTGCAGAAAGACATTTGCAAAGAGAAGAGGTTGGAGACTGAGGTGCTGAAGGACTGTTGCAGAGTGCAGAGGTTGGAGACTTGGGTGTAGGACTGTTGCAGAGAGCAGAGGTTGAAGTTTGGGGTTCCGAAAGACTGTTGTAGCTAGCAGACGTTAGAGACTGAAATGCAGAAGGACAGTTACAGAGCACAGGTTGGAGATTGAGTGCAGAAAGACTGATAGAGAAAGCAGAGGTTGGAGAGTGGGGTGCAGAAGGACCGTTACAGAGAGAAGAGTTTGGAAACTGCAGTACAAAAGTACTGTTACAGAGAGCATAGGTTCAAGACTGAAGTGGAGAATGACTGTTGTAGAGAGCAGATGTTGGTGACTGGGTTGCAGAAGGACTTTTGCAGAGAGCAGAGGTTGGAGACTGGGTGCAGTAGGACAATTGCAGAGTGCAGAGGTTGCAGACTCTGGTGGAGAAGGACTGTTACAGAGCAGAGTTTTGCGACTTTGGTGCAGAAGGACTGATACAGAAAGCAGAGGTTGGAAACTCGGGTGCAGAAGGACCCTTAATGGAAACAGAGGTTCGATACTGCGGAACAGATAGACTGTTATAGAGAGCAGTGCTTGGAGACTGGGGTGCAGAAGAAGTGTTGTAGAGAATAGAGGTTGAAAACTGGGGTGCAGAAGGATCGTTGCAGAGACCAGAGGTTGGAGACTGGGGTGCAGATTGACTAATACAGAAAGCAGAGTTTGGAGACTGGGGTGCAGAAGGAATGCTGCTGAAAGCAGAGGTAGGAGACTGAGTTGCAGAAGGACTGTTACAGAGAGCAGAGTTTGGAGACTGGGGTGCAGAAAGATTTGTACAGAAAGCAGAGTTTGAATACTGGGTTGCAGAAAGATATTAAGGAGAGCAAAAGTTGGAGACTGAGGTGCAGAATCACTGTTACAGAGAGAAGAGGTTGAAGACTGAGGTGCAGAAGGACCGTTGCAGAGAGCAGACATTGGATACTGAGGTGCAGAAGGTTTGTTACAGAAAGCAGAGGTTGGAGACTGGGGTGCAGAAGGACTGATACAGAAAGCAGAGGTTGGAGCCTCGGGTGCCTAAGGACCCTTACAGAAAGCAGAGGTTGGAGACTGAGGATCAGAAGGACTGTTGCAGAGAGCAGAGTTTGCAGACTGAGTTGCAGAAGGACTGTTACAGCGGGCAGATTTTCGAGAGTGTGGTGGAAAACGACTGATACAGAAAGCAGAGGTTGGATACTGGGGTGCATGAGGACCCTTACAGAGAGCAGAGGTTGAAGACTGGGGTGCAGAAGAACTGTTTAAGAGAACAAAGGTTGGAGTCTGGGGTGCAGAAGGATCATTGTGGCGAGCAGAGTATCGAGACTAGGGGGTAGAAGAACTGTTGCAGAGAGCAGAATTTGTAGACTGGGGTGTAGAAGGACTGTTGCAGAGAGCAGATGTTAGAGACTTGGGTGCTTAAGGACTGTTGCAGAGACCAGAGGTTGGAGACTGTGGTGCAGAAGAACTGTTACAAAGAGCAGATTTTGGAGACTGGGGTGCAGAAGGATTGTTGCAGAGAGCAGATTTTGGAGACTTGGGTGCAGAAGGATCGTTATAGAGAGTAGAGATTGGAGACTGTGGTGCAGAAGGACTTTTACAGAAAGCACAGGTTGAAGACTGGGGTGCAGTAGGACTTTAACAGAGAGCACAGTTTGGAGACTCATGTGCAGAAAATCTATTGCACACAGCAAATATTGGAGACTGGGTTGCAGAAGAAGTGTTGCAGAGAGCAAAGATTGGAGATTGAAATGCAGAAGGACCCTTACAAAGAGTAGAGTTTCGAGACTGCTTTTCAGAAGTACTTTTACAGAGACCAGAGGTTGGAGACAGGTGTGCAGAAAGATCTTACAGACAGCATAGGTTTGAGACTGGGGTTCAGGAGGACTGGTGCAGAGAGCAGAAGTTAGAGACTGGGGTGCAGAAGGATAGTTGAAGAGAGAAGAGTTTGGAGACTGGGGTCAAAGGCCTGTTATAGAGAGAATAGGTTGGAGATTGTGATGCAGAAGGCCTGTTACAGAGAGCAGTGCTTGGAGACTGGGGTGCAGAAGGATAGTTACAGAGAGCAGAGTTTAAAGTGTGGGTTGCAAAAGGATCTTACAGAGACAAAAGGTTGGAGACTGAGGTACATTGGACTGTTAGACAAAGAAGAGGTTTGAGACTGAGATGCAAAAGGATCGTTCTAGAGAGAAGAGTTTTCAGACTGAGGTGCAGCAGGACTGTTACTGAGAGCAGAGGTTGTAGACTAGAGTGAGGAAGTACTGCTGAGGAAATCAGAGGTTGGAGACTGAGGTGCAGAAAAACTGTTACAGAAAGCAGAGGTTGGTGACTGTTGTGCAGATGGACTGTTGCAGAGAGCAGAGGTTAGAGACTGGGGTTCAAAAGGAATATTGCACAGAGCAGAGGTTGCAGACTGAGGTGCAGAAGGACAGTTACAAAGAACAGAGTTTGGAGAATGTGGTGCAAAAGGACTGATACAGAAAGCAGTGGTTGGAGACTGGGGTGCAGAAGGACCCTTAAAGAGAACAGAGGTTGGAGACTGCGGTACAGAAGGACTGTTACAGAGAGCAGAGGATGGAGACTGGGGTGCAGAATAACTGTTGTAGAGAACAGAGGTTAGAGGCTTTGGTGCAGAAGGACCATTGCAGAAAGCAGAGGTTGGAGACTGGGTTTCAGAAGGATGTTACAGAAAGCAGAGTTTGGACACTGAAGTGCAGAAGGGCTGTTGCAGAGAGCAGAGTTTGGAGATTAGGGCACAGAAGGACTGTTGCAGAGAGCAGAAATTGTAGTCTGAGTTACAGAAGGACTGTTACAGAAAGCAGAGTTTAGAAAACAAGTTGCAGAAGGACTGATAGAGAAAGCAGAGTTTGGAGACTGGGGTCCAGAAGGACCATTACAGAGAGAAGAATTTGGAGACTGTAGTACAGAAGGACTATAACAGAGAGCAGAGGTTGGAGACTGGGGTGCCGAAGGACTGTTGCAGAGAGTACACGTTGGAGACTGAGGTGCAGAAGGACTATTACAGAGAGCAGACTTTGGAGACTTGAGTGCAGAAGGACTGATAAAGAAAGCAGAGGTTAGACAGTGGGGTGCAGAAGGACCGTAACAGAGAGAAGAGTTTGGAAACTGCAGTACAGAAGGACTGTTACAGAGAGCAGATGATGGAGACTGGGGTGGAGAAGGACTGTTGCAGAGAGGAGATGTTTGAGACTGGGGTTCAGAAGGACTGTTGCAGAGAGCAGAGGTTTAAGACTGGTGTGAAGAAGGACTGTTGCAGAGAGCAGAGGTTGAAGAGTGAGTTTCAGAAGGACTGTTACAGAGAGCAGAGTTTGGAGACTGTGGTTCAGAAGGACTGATACAGAAAGCAGAGGTTGGATACTGGGGTGCAGAAGGACCCTTACAGAGAACAGAGGATGAAGACTGCGGTACAGAAGAACTGTTTTAGAGAACAAGGTTGGAGACTGGGGTGCAGAGGTACCATTGCAGAGGGCAGACGTTGGAGACTGGGGTGCAGAAGGAATGTTACAGAGAGCACAGTTTGGAAACTTGGGTGCAGAAGGATCGTTGCAGAGAGTAGATTATGGAGACTGGGGTATAGAAGGACTGTTCTAAAGAGCAGAGGTTGGAGACTGGTGTGCAGAAGGCCTGTTGCAGAGAGCAGTTGTTGAAGACTGAGGTGCAGAAAAACTGTTACAGCGAGCAGTGTTTGGAGACTGAGGTGCAGAAGGACTGTTGAAGAGAGCATAGGTTGGAGACTGGGTGCAGAAGAACTGTGCAGAGTGCAGTGTTTCCAGACTGGGGTGCAGAAGGACTTTTGCAGAGGTAGGAGACTGCAGGGAATGACTGTTACAGAGAGCAGAGGTTGAAGCCTGGGGTGCAGAACGACGGATACAGAAAGCAGAATTTGGAGACTGGGGTGCAGAAGTACCGTTACAGAGAATACAGGTTGGAGACTGTGGTACAGATGTACTGTTGCAGAGAGCAGAGGTTGGAGACTGGGGTGCAATAGGTCTGTTGCAGAGAGCAGAGGTTGGAGAATGGGGTGCAGAAAGATCGTTGCAGAGAGAAGAGGTTGGAGACCGAGGTGCAGAATACCTCTTACACAGAGAAGAGTTTGGAGACTGGGGAGCAGAAAGCCTGTAACATAGAGCAGCGTTTGGAGACTGGGTGGCATAAGGATCTTACAGAGAGCAGAGGTTGGTGACTAAGGTGCTGAAGGACTGTCAGAGAGAGCAGAGGTTGTAGACTTTGGTCCACAAGAATCTTTGCAGAGAACTGAGTTTTCAGAATAAGGTTTAGAAAAACTGTTGCAGAGAGCAGATGTTGGAGACTGGGGTGCAGAAGAACTGTTGCAGAGAGCATAGTTTGGAGACTTGTGTGTAAAAGGATCGTTGCAGAGACATGAGGGTGGGTACTGGGGTGCCAAAGGACTGTTACAGAGAGCAGATTTTGGAGACTGGTATGCAGAAGTACTGTTACAGAGAGCAGATGTTGAAGACTGAGGTGCAGAAAGACCTTTGCAAAGAGAAAAGGTTGGAGACTTAGGTGCAGAAGGACTGTTGCAGAGTGTAGAGTTTAAAGACTTGGGTATAGAAGGACTGATAGAGAAAGCAGAGGTTGGAGAGTAGGGTGCAGAAGTACCATTACAGAGAGAAGAGTTTGAAAACTGCAGTACAGAAGGACTGTTACAGAGAGCAGAGATTTAAGACTGGGTTGCAGAAGTCCTGTTACAGAGAGCAGAGTTTGAAGACTGTTGTGCAGAAAGACTGTTACAGAGTGCAGAATTTAAAGACTGGGTTGTAGAAGGATCTTACAGAGAGCAGAGTTGGGAGAATGAGGTGCAGAAGGACTGTTACAGAGTGCAGAATTAGGAGACTGGCGTGCAGAAGGGTGCTTTAAGGGAGCAGAGTTTTCAGACTGAGGTTCAGAAGTACTGTTGCAGAGAGCAGGTGTTCGAGACTGGGGTACAGAACGACTGTTGCTGAGAGGAGAGTTTGGAGACTGGGGTGCAGAAGTACTGTTATAGAGAGCAGAGTTTGGAGACTTGGTTGCTGAAGGATCTTACAGAGAACAGAGCTTGGAGACTGAGGTGCAGGTGGACTGTTACAGAGAGCAGTGGTTTGAGACTGGGGTGCAGAAGGATCGTGCAGAGAGCAGAGGATTCAGACTGAGGTCAAGAATAATGGTTACAAAGACCAGACGTTGGAAACTGAGGTGTAGAAGAACTGTTAAACATAGGATAGTTTGGAGACTCAGGTTCAGAAGGACTGTTACAGGAAGCAGAGTTTGGAAATTTGGGTGCAGAAAGACTGTTACCGAGAGCAGAGGTTGGAGACTGGGGTGCAGAAGGATTCTTACATAGAGCACAGGTTGGAGACTGAGGTGCACACGGTTAGATAAAGAGAACAGAGGTTAGAGACTGGGGTTCAGACAGACTGATACAGAAAGCAGAGGTTAGAGACTGGGGTGTAGATGGACCCTTAAAAAGAGCAAAGGTTAACGACTGGGGTACAGAAGGACTGCTACAGAGAGCAGATCTTGGAGTCTGTAGAGCAGAAGTACTGTTCAGAGGACAGAGGTTGGAGACTGGGGTGGAGAAATAATGTTACAAAGAGCAGAGTCTGGAAACTGGAGTGCAGAAGAATATTACAGAGAGAAGAGGTTGGAGACTGTGGTGCAGAAGGACTGTTGCAGAGAGAAGACGTTGGAGACTGGGGTCCAGAAGGATCGTTGCAGAGAGCAGAGTTTGGAGACAGGGGTGGAGAAGTACTGTTGCAGAGAGCAGATATTGGAGACTGGGGTTAAGAAGGACTGTAACAGAGAGCAGAGTTTGATGACTGGGGTGAATAAGGACATTTACAGAGAGCAGAGGTTGGAGACTGGGGTTTAGATGGATCTTACAGAGAGCAGAGTTTGGAGACTGGGGTGCAAAGGACTGTTGCAGAGAGAGATGTTGGAGACTGGGGTGGAGATGAATCGTTGAAGAGAGAAGTGGTTGAAGACTGGAGTGCAGAAGTTCTGTTACAGAGAGCAGAGTTAAAAGACTGTTGTGCAGAACGACTGTTACAGAGGGCAGAGGTAGGAGACTGGGGTGCATAAGAGTCGTTGCAGAGAGCAGAGTTTTCAGACTGAGGAGCAGAAGTGTTGCAGAGAGCAGATGTGGGAAACTGGGCTGCAGAAGGACTGTTAGAGAGTGAAGATGTTGGTAACTAGGGTGCAGAAGGACTGTTTTAGAGAGCATAGGATGGAGACTGGTGTGCAGAGGACTGTTGCATAGAGCAGAGTTTGGAGCCTGAGGTGTGGAAGGCCTGTAAAAGAGAGCAGATTTTGGAGACTAAGATGCAGAAGGACTGTTAAAGAGAGCAGAGGTTGGATACAGGGGTGCAGGAGGATCTTACAGAGAGCAGAATTTGGAGACTGAGGTGCAAAAGCACTGTTGCAGAGATCAGAGATTAGAGACTGGGGTGCTCTAGGATCATTGCAGAGAGCAAGGTTGGAGACTGGGGTGCATAAGAATCGTTGCAGAGAGCAGATTTTGGAGAATGGGGTTCCTAGGCCTGCTACAGAGAGTAGAGTTTGGAGACTGGTCTGCAGAAGGCCTGATACAGAGAGGAGAGGTTGGAGACTGCGGTGCAGAAGGACTGTTATAGAGAGCAGTGTATGGAGACTGAATTGCTGAAGGATCTTACAGAGAGCAGAGGTTGTAGACTGAGGTGCAGGTAGACTGTTACAGAGAGCAGTGCTTTTAGACTAGGGTGCAGAAGGATCGTGCAGAGAGCAGAGGTTTCAGACTGAGGTGCAGAAGGACTGTTACAGAGAGCAGAGGTTGGAGACTGAGGTGTAGAAGGACTGTTACAAAGAGGACAGTTTGGAGACTAAGGTGCAGAAGAACTGTTACAGGAAGCAGAGTTGGAAATTGGGGTGCAGAAGAACGTTACAGAGAGCAGAGGTTGAAGACTGCAGTAAAGGATTTTTGCCGAGAGCAGAGGTTGAAGACTGGGGTGCAGAAGGACTCTTACATAGAACAGAGGATGGAGACTGAGGTGCAGAAGGATAGATACAGAGAACAGACGTTTGAGACTGGGGTTCAGACAGACTGTTACAGAAAGCAGAGGTTGGAGACTGGGATTTAGAAGGACCATTACAAAGAGCAGAATTTGGAGACTGCGGTACAGAAGGACTGTTACAGAGAGCAGATTTCAAAGTCTTGGGAGAAGAGGACTGTTGCTGAGGACAGAGGTTGTAGACTGTGGTGGAGAAGTAATGTTACAGAGAGCAGAATTTTGAAACTGGAGTGCAGAAGGATCTTACAGAGAGCAGAGGTTGGAGACTGTGGTGCATTAGGACTGTTACAGAGTGCAGACATTGGAGACTGGGGTCCAGAAGGATTCTTGCAGAGAGCTGAGTTTGGATACTGGGGTTCAGAAGGACTATTGTAGAGAGCAGATGTTGGATAGGGGGTGCAGAAAGACTGTTGCCGAGAGCAGATTTTAGAAACTGGGCTGCAGAAGGTCTGTAACACAGAGCAGAGGTTGGATAGTGAGGTGCATTAGGACTGTTAAAGAGAGAAGAAGTTGGATACGCGGGGCAGAAGTACCCTTACAGAGAGAAGAGGTTGGAGACTGGTGTTCAGATGGATTTAACAAAGAGCAGAGTTTGGAGACTGGGGTTCTAAATGACTGTTACAGAGTGCAGATTTAAAAGACTGGGTTGCATAAGTATCTTACAGAGAGCAGAGTTGGGAGACTGAGGTGCAGATGGACAGTTACAAAGAGCAGATATAGGAGACTGCGGTGCAGAAGGGTCGTTGCAGAGAGCAGAGTTTTCAGTCTGAGGTGAAGAACTGCTGCAGAGAGCAGATGTTGGAGACTGGGGTGCAGAAAGACTGTTGCAGAAAGCAGATGTTGGTAACTAGGGTGCAGAAGGACTGTTGTAGAAAGAAGAGGTTGGAGACTGGGGTGCAGAAGGACTGTTGCAGAGAGCAGAGGTTGGAGACTGAGGTGCGGAAGTCCTGTTATAGAGAGCAGAGGTTGGAGACTGGGGTGCAGAAAGACTGCTGCAGAGAGCAAAGGTTGGATACTGGGGTGAAGAAGGATCTTACATAGAGCATAATTTGGAGACTGAGGTGTAGAAGGACTGTTTCGAAAATCAGAGGTAGGAGACTGCGGTGCAGTAGGATCACTGCAGAGAGCAGAAGTTGGAGACTGTGGTGCAGAAGGCCTGTTACAGAGAGGAGAGTTTGGAGACTGGGGTGCAGAAGGACTGTTATAGAAAGCAGAGTTTGGAGACTGGGTTGCTGAAGAATCTTACTGACACCAGAGTTTGGAGACTGAGGTGCAGGTGGGCTGTTACAGAGAGCAGTGTTTGGAGACTGCTGTGCAGAAGGATCCTGCAGAGAGCAGAGGTGTCAGACTAAGGTGCAAAAGGACTGATACAAAGAGCAGAGGTTAGAGACTGAGGTGTAGAAGGTCTGTTACAGAGAGCAGAGTTTGGAGACTAAGGTGCAGAAGGACTGTTACAGAAAGCAGATGTTGGAAATTGGGGTGCAGAAGGACCATTTCTGAGACCAGAGTTAGGAGACTGCGGTATAGAAAAACTGTTATGGAGAGCATAGGTTGGAGACTGAGGTGCAGAATGATAGATAAAGAGAGCAGAGTTTTGAGACTGAAGTTCAGAAGGACTGATACAGAAAGCAGAGTTTGGAGACTGGCGTGCAGAAGGCCCGTTATGGAGAGCAGAGTTTGAAGACTGCGGTACAAAAGGAGTGTTACAGAGAGCATATGTTGGAGACTGGGGAGTAGAAGGACTGTTGCAGAGGACAGAGGTTGGAGACTGGGGTGCCGCAGGACACTTGAAGAAAGCAGAGGTAAAAGACTGGGGTGAAGAAGGAAAGATACAGAGAGCAGAGTTTGGAAACTGGAGTGCAAAGATCTTACAGAGACCAGAGTTTTGCAGACCGTGGTGCAGAAGGACTGTTACAAAGAGCAGTGGTTGGAGACTGGGGTCCAGAATGATCGTTGCAGAGAGCAGAGTGTGGAGACTGGGGTGCAAAAAGACTGTTGCAGAGAGCAGAGGTTTGAGACTTGGGTGCAGAAGGACTGTTGCAGAGAGCACAGGTTGGAGATTGGAGTTCAGAAGGACTGTCTCAGAGAGCAGATGTTGGAGACTGAAGTGAAGAACGACTGTTACAGAGAGCAGTGTTTGAAGCCTGGATTTCTTAAAGACTGCTACAGGAAAAAAAGTTTGGACACTGGGGTGCAGAAGGGCTGTTATAGAGAGCATAGTTTATAGACTGGGTTGCTGAAGGATCTTACAGAGAGCAGAGGTTGGAGACTGAGGTTCAGGTGGACTTTTATAAAGAGCAGTGGTTTGAGACTAAGGTGCAGAAGGATCGTGCAGAGAGCAGAGTTTTCAGACTGGGGTGCAGAAGAACTGTTACAGAAATCAGAGGTTGGAGACTTAGGTGTAGAAGGACTGTTACAGAGAGGAGTGTTTGGAGACTCATGTGCAGAAGGACTGTTACAGGAAGTAGAGTTTGGAAATTAGGGTGCAGATGGACCGTTACAAAGAGCAGAGGTTGCAGACTGCGGTATAGGACTGTTACCGAGAGCAGAGGTTGGAGACTGGGGAGCAGAAGAACTCTTACATAGAGCACATGTTGGAGACCGAGGGGCAGAAGGATAGATACAGAGAACAGAGATTGGAGACTGGAGATCAGACAGACTGTCACAGAAAGCATAGTTTGGAGACTGGAGTGAAGAAGGACTTTTACAAAGAGCAGAATTTGGAGACTGCGGAACAGAAGGACTGTTACAGAGAGCAAATCTCGGAGTCTGGGGAGCAGAAAAGTGTTGCAGAGGAAAGAGGTTAGAGACTGAGGTGGAGAAAAAATGTTACAGAGAGCAGAGTTTGGTAACTGGAGTGTAGAAGAATCTTAAAGAGAGCAGAGGTTGGAGACTGTGGTACAGAAGGACTGTTGCAGAGAGCAGATGTTCAAGACTGGGTTCCAGAAGGATCCTTGCAGAGAGGAGAGTTTCGAGACTGAGGATCAGAAGGACTGTTGCAGAGAGCAGATGTTGGAGACTGTGGTTCAGAAGGACTGTTGCAGAGAGCAGATTTTAGAGGCTGGGTTGCAGAAGGACTATTACATAGAGCAGAGGTTGGAGACTGAGGTGCAGAAGGACTGTTACAGAGATCAGAGTTTGGAGACTGGGGTGCAGAAGGACTGTTACAGAGAGAAGAAGTTGAAGACTGGGGTTCAGACGGATCTTACAGAGAGCAGATTTCGGAGACTAGGGTGAAAAGGACTGTTGCAGAGAGAAGAGGTTGGAGACTGGAGTGCAGAAGGCCTGTTACAGAGAGATGAGGTTGGAGACTTGGATGCAGAAGGACTGTTACAGAGAGCAGAGGTTGGATACAGGGGTGCAGAAGGATCTTACAGAGAGCAGAATTTTGAGACTGTGGTGCAAAAGGACTGTTGCAGAGATCAGAGGTTGGAGACTAGGGTGCCCTAGAATCAATGCAGAGAGCAGTGGTTGGAGACTGGGGTGCAGAAGAATCGTTACAGAGAACAGAATTTCTAGACTGGGTTGAAGAAGGCCTGCCACAGAGAGAAGACTTTGGAGACTGGCGTGCAGAAGGCCTGTTACAGAGAGGAGAGGTGGGAGACTGAGGTGCATTTGGACTGTTACAGAGAGCAATGTTTTGAAAGTGGGGTGCAGAAGGATCGTGTAGAGAGCAGAGGTATCAGACTGAGGTGCAGTTGGACTGTTAGAGAAAGCAGAGGTTGGAAATTGGGGTGCAGAAGGACCGTTACAGAGACCATAGTTTGGAGATTGCGCTACAGAAAAACTGTTACAGAGAGCAAAAGTTGGAGTTGGGGTGTAGAAGGAATGTGACAGAGAGCACAGGTTTGAGAGCGAGGTGCAGAAGGACTGATACAGAAAGCAGTATTTGGAGACTGGGGTGCAGAAGGCCCATTACGGAGAGCAGTGGTTTGAGACTGCGGTACAGAATGACTGTTACAGAGAGCAGATGTTGGAGACTGGGGAGCAGAAGGACTGTTGCAGAGGACAGATTATGGAGACTGAGGTGCCTCAGGACACTTGCACAAAGCAGAGGATAAAGACTGGGGAGGAGAAGGAATGTTACAGAGAACAGAGTTTAAAAGCTTGAGTGCAGAAATATCTTACAGAGACCAGATTTTGGAGACTGTGGTGTAGAAGGACTGTTGTAGAGAGCAGAGATTGGAGACTGAGGTACAGAAGTCCTGTTACATAGAGTAGAGTTTGGAGACTGGGGTGCAGAAGGACCGTTACAGAGAGCAGAGGTTTCAGACTGCGGTATAGGACTGTTACCAAGAGCAGAGGTTGGAGACTTGGGTGCAGAATAACTCTTACATAGAGCACAGGTTGGATACTTAGGTGCAGAAGGATAGATACAGGAAACAGAGGTTGGAGACTGGGGATCAGACAGACTGTTACGGAAAGCATAGGTTGGAGACTGGAGTGAAGAAGGACTGTTACAAAGAGCAGAATTTGGAGACTGCGGTACAGAAGGACTGTTACAGAGAGCAGATCTCTGAGTCTGGGGAGCAGAAAACTGTTGCAGAGGACAGAGGTTGGAGACTGGGGTGGAGAAGGAATGTTACAGAGATCAGAGTTTGAAAATTGGAGTGCAGAAGGATCTTAAATACAGCAGAGGTTGGAGACTGTGGTGCAGAAGGACTGTTGCAAAGAGCAGACATTAGAGACTGGGTTCCAGAAGGATCGTTCAAGAGAGCATATTTTAGAACCTGGGGTGAAGAAGGACTGTTACACAGAGCAGAGGTTGGCGACTGAGGTGCAGAAGGACTGTTAGAGAGAGTTTGGAGTATGTGCTGCAGAAAGACCTTTACAGAGAGCAGAGTTTGAAGACTGCAGTATAGAAGAACTGTTGCATAGGGAAAAGGTTGGAGACTGAGTTGCAGAAGGATAGATACAGAGAACAGAGGTTGGAGACTGGGGTTCAGAAAGACTTATACAGAAAGCAGAGTTTGGAGACTGGGGTGTAGAAGGACTGTTACAGAGAGCAGATCTCTGAGTCTGGGGAGCAGAAAACTGTTGCAGAGGACAGAGGTTGGAGACTGGGGTGGAGAAGGAATGTTACAGAGATCAGAGTTTGAAAAATTGGAGTGCAGAAAGATCTTAAATACAGCAGAGGTTGGAGACTGTGGTGCAGAAGGACTGTTGCAAAGAGCAGACATTAGAGACTGGGTTCCAGAAGGATCGTTCAAGAGAGCATATTTTAGAACCTGGGGTGAAGAACGACTGTTACACAGAGCAGAGGTTGGCGACTAAGGTGCAGAAGGACTGTTAGAGAGAGTTTGGAGTATGTGCTGCAGAAAGACCTTTACAGAGAGCAGAGTTTGAAGACTGCAGTATAGAAGAACTGTTGCATAGGGAAAAGGTTGGAGACTGAGTTGCAGAAGGATAGATACAGAGAACAGAGGTTGGAGACTGGGGTTCAGAAAGACTTATACAGAAAGCAGAGTTTGGAGACTGGGGTGTAGAAGGACTGTTACAGAGAGCAGAGTTTGGAGACTCATGTGCAGAAGGACTGTTACAGGAAGCAGAGTTTTGAAATTGGGTTGCAGAAGGACTTTTACAGAGAGCAGATGTTGGAGACTGTGGTATAGGACTGTAATCCAGAACAGATGTTGGGGACTGGGGTGCAGAAGGACTCTTACATAGAGCACAGACTGGAGACTGAGGTGCAGAAGGATAGATACAGAAAACAGACGTTGGAGACTGGGGTTCAGACAGACTGATACAGAAAGCAGAGGTAGGAGACTGGGGTGTAGAAGGACTGTTACGAAGAGCCGAGGTTGGAGACTGCGGTACAGAAAGACTGTTACAGAGAGCAGATGTTCGAGACTGGGGAGCAGAAAGACTGTTGCAGAGGACAGAGGTTGGAGAATGGGGTGGAGAAGGAATGTTACAGAGAGCAGAGTTTGGAAACTGGAGTGCAGATAGATCTTACAGAGAGCAGAGGTTTGAGACTGTGGTGCAGAAGAACTGTTGCAGAGAGCAGACATTGGAGACTGGGGTCCAGAATAATCGTTGAAGACAGCAGAATTTGGAGACTGGGGTGCAGAAGGACTATTACAGAGAGAAGAGATTGGAGACTGTTGTGCAGCAGGACTGTTGCAGAGAGCAGATGTTGGAGACAGGGGTGTAGAAGAATCATTGCAGAGATAAGATGTTGGAGACTGTAGTGCAGAAGTACTCTTACAGAGTGCAGAGTTTAAAGACTTGGTTGCAAAAGGATCTTACAGAGAGCAGAGTTGGGAAACTGAGGTGCAGAAGGATTGTTAGAGAGAGCAGAGGTAAGAGACTGAGGTGCAGAAGGACTGTTACAGAGAGCAGAGGTTGGATACAGGGGTGCAGAAGCACCTTACAGACAGCAGAATTTGGAGACTGAGGTGCAGAAGGACTGTTACAGAGATAAGAAGTTGGAGAGTGGGGTGCAGTTGGATCATTGCAGAGAGCAGATTTTGGAGACTGGGTTGCAGAAGGCCTGCTACAGAGAGAAGAGTTTGGAGACTGGCTTGCAGAAGGCCTGTTACAGACAGGAGAGTTTGGAGACTGAGGTGCAGGTGGACTGTTATACAGAGCAGTGTTTGGAGACTGGGGTGCAGAAGGATTGTGCAGAGAGCAGAGGTGTCAGACTGAGGTGCAGAAGGACTGTTACAGAGAGCAGACGTTGAGGATTGAGGTGTAGAAGGACTGTTACAGAGAAGAGAGTTTGGAGACTCAGGTGCAGAAGGACTGTTACAGAAAGCAGAGTTCCGAAATTGGGCTGCAGAAGGACCATTACAGAGAGCAGAGGTTGGAGACTGCGGTATAAGTCTGTTACTGAGAGCAGAGGTTGGAGACTGGGGTGCAGAAGGACTCTCACATAGAGCACAGGTTAGAGACTAAGGTGCAGAAGGATAGATACAGAGAACAGGGGTTGGAGACTGGCGTTCAGACAGACTGATACAGAAAGCAGAGATGGAGACTGTGGTGTAGAAGGATCGTTACAAAGAGCAGAGGTTGGAGACTGCGGTAAAGAAGGCCTGTTACAGAGAACAGATCTCGGATTATGGGGAGCAGAAAAACTGTTGCAGAAGACAGAGTTTGAAGACTGGGGTGGAGAAGGAATGTAACAGAGAGCAGAGTTTGGAAACTGTGGTGCAGCAGGACTGTTGCAAAGAGCAGACATTAGAGACTGGGTTTCATAAGGATCGTTCAAGAGAGCAGATTTTAGAACCTGGGGTGCAGAAGGACTGTTACACAGAGCAGAGGATGGAGACTGAGGTGCAGAAGGACTGTTAGAGAGTGCAGAGTTTGGAGACTGGGGTGCAGAAGAACTGTTACAGAGAGTAGAGTTTGGAGACTAGGGTTCAGATGGATCTTACAGAGAGCAGAGTTTGGGAGACTGGGGTTTAAAAGGAGTGTTGCAGAGATCAGATGTTGGAGACTGGGGTGGAGAAGAATCGTTGCAGAGAGAAGAGGTTAAAGACTGGGGTGCAGAATATCTGTTACAGAGAGCAGATGTTGGAGACTGTTTTGCAGAAGGACTGTTTTAGAGTGCAGAGTTTAAAGACTGTGTTGCAGAAAAATCTTCTTGAGAGCAGAGTTGGGAGACTGAAGTGCTGAAGGACTGTTACAGAGAGCAGAGGTTAAAGACTGGGGTGCAGAAGGGTAGTTGCAGATAGCAGGTTTTGAGAATGAGGTGCAGAAGAACTGTTTTAGAAAGCAGATGTTGGGGACTGGGGCACAGAAGGACTGTTGCAGAGAGAACACTTTGGTAACTCGGTTGCAGAATGACTGTTGTGGAGAGCAGAGGTTGGAGACTGGGGTGAAAAAGGACTGTTACAGAGAGCAGAGGTTGGAGACTCGGATTCAGAAGTTCTGTTACAGACAGCAGAGGTTGCATAGAGGGGTTCAGAAGGATCTTAAAGAGAGCAAAATTTGGAGACTGACGTGCAGAAAGACAGTTGCAGAGATTAGAGGTTTGAGACTGAGGTGAACTAGGATCATTGCAGAGAGCAGATGTTCGAGACTGTGGTGCAGAAGAATCGTTGCAGAGAGCAGATATTGGAGACTGGGGCTCAGAAGGCCTGCTAAAGAGAGAAGAGTTTGGAGACTGGCGTGCAGAAGGCCTGTTACAGAGAGGAAAGTTTGGAAACTGGGGTCTAGATGGACAGTTATAGATAGCAGAGTTTGGAGACTGTGTTGCTGAAGCAGAGGTGTCAGACTGAGGTTCAGTAGGAGTGTTACAGAGAGCAGAGGTTGGAGACTGTGGTGTAGAAGCACTGTTACAGAGAGCAGAGGATGGAGACTGGGGTGCAGAATGAGCGTTAAAGAGAGCAGAGTTTGTAGATTGCTGACCAGAAGAACTGTTACAGAGAGCAGATGTTGGAGAATGGGGTGCAGAAGGTCTGTTACAGAGAGCAGAGTTTGGAGACTGACGTGCAGTAAGATCGTTACAGAGCAGAGGTTGAAGACTGGGGTGCAGAAGGCCTGTTACAGAGAAAAGAGTTTGGAGACTGAGGTGAAGAAAAATTTTTACAGAGAGCAGAGTTTGGACACTGATGTGCAGAATGACTGTTACAGAGAGCAGAGCTTGGAGACTGGGGTGCAGAAGGACTGTTGCAGAGACCAGAGGTTGGAGACTTAGATGCATAAGGATCACTACAGAGAGCAGAGGTTTGAGACTGGGGATCAGCAGGACAGTTGCAGAGAGCACTGTTTGGAGACTGCGGTGCAGAAGAAATGTTGCAGAGAGCAGAGGTTTGAGACTGGAGTGAAGAAAGACTGTTGCAGAGAGCAGAGGATGAAGACTGGGGTGCTGAAGGACTGGTACAGATAGGAGAGTTTGGAGACTGGGGTGCAGAAGGACTGTTGCAGAGAGCAGAGGTTGGAGAATGGGGTGCAAAAGGCCTGTTACAGAGAGCAGAGGTTAGAGACTGGGGTGCAGAAGGACTGTTACAGACAGCAGAGTTTGGAGAAAGGGTTGCATAAGGATCTTACAGAGAGCAGAGTTTAGGAACTGTGGTACAGCAGGACTGTTACAGAGAACAGAGGTTGGAGACAGGGGTGCAGAAGAATCGTTGCAGAGAACAGAGTTTACAGACTTAGGTGCAGACGGACTGTTGCAGAGAGCAGATTTTGGAGACTGGGGACCAGAAGGACTGTTGTAGAGAGCAGAGGATGGAGACTGGGGTGCAGAAGGATCGTTGTATCGAGCAGAGGTTTGAGACCAGCGTCCAAAAGGAATGTTACCGAGAACAGAGGTTGGAGAAGGGGTGCAGAAGGACTGTTACAGAGGGCAGAGTTTACAGACTGGGTTGCAGAAGGATCTTAGAGAGAGCAGATGTTGGAGACTGAGCTGCAGAAGGACTGTTACAGAGAGTAGAAGTTAGAGACTGAGGTGAAAAAGCACCATTGTAGAGAGCAGTGTTTTGAGACTGAGGTGCAGAAGGATTGTTACAGAGAGCAGAGGTTGGAGCCTGGGGTGCAGAAGGAGTGTTGCAGATAGCAGACTTTGGAGACTGCGGTGTAGTAGGATTGTTGCAGATACAGAGGTTTGAGACTTTGGTGCAGAAGGACTGATACAGAAAGCAAAGGTTGAAGACTGGAGAGCAGAAGAACCCTTACAGAGGGCAGATTTTGGAGACTGCACTACAGGAAGACTGTTACAGAGAGCAGAGGTTGGAGACTGGTGTGGAGAAGGACTGTTTCAGAGTGCAGACCTTGGATACTGGGGTGCAGACTAACTTTTGCCGAGAGCAAAGTTTGGAGACTGTGGTGCAGAAGAACTGTCACAGAGAGCAGAGGATGGAGACTGAGGTGCAGAAGGAATGTTGCAGGGAGCAGAGTTTGGAGACTGGGTTGTAGAAAGACTGATACACAAAGCAGAGTTTTGAGACTGGGTTAGAGAAGAAATGTTACAGAGAGCAGAGTTTTGAAACTGGAGTGCAGAAGTATTTTACAGGGAACAGAGGTTGGAGACTGGTGTACACGGACTGTTGCAGAGAGCAGACTTTGGAGACTGGGGTCCAGAAGGTTCGTTGCTGAGAGAAGAGTTTGGAGACTGGTGTGCAGAAGGACTGTTGCAGAAAGCAGATGTTGAAGACTGGGGTGGAGAACGACTGTTGCAGAGAGCAGATTTTAGAAACTGGAGTGCAGAAGGACTGTTACAGAGAGCAGAGGATGGAGACTGACGTGCGGAAGGACTGTTACAGAGAGCAGCGTTTGGAGACTGGGGTGCAGAAGGACTGTTACAGAGAGTAGAGTTTGGAGACTGGGGTTCAGATGGATCTTACAGAGAGCAGATTTTGGAGACTCAGGTGCAAAAGACAGTTGCCGAGAGCAGATTTGGAGACTTGGGTGGAGAAGAATCGATGCAGAGATAAGAGGTTGAAGACTGGGGTGCAGAAGGCCTATTACAGAGAGCAGAGTTTGGAGACTGGGTTGCAGAAGTCCTGTTACAGAGAGCAGAGGTTAAAGACTGTTTTGCAGAAGGACTGTTACAGAGTGCAGAGTTTAAAGACTGTGTTGCAGAAGGATCATATAGAGAGCAGATTTGGGAGACTGAGGTGCAGAAGGACTGTTACAGAGAGCAGAGGTAGGAGACTGGGGTGCAGAAGGTTCGTTCCAGAGAGCAGAGTTTTCAGACTGAGGTGCAGAAGAACTGTTGCAGAGAGCAGATGTTGGAGACTGGGGTGCGGAAGGTCTGTTGGAGAGAGAGAATGTTGGTAACTAGGGTGCAGAAGGACTGTTGCAGAGAGCACAGGTTGGAGACTGAGGTGCGGAAGAACTGTTGCAGAGATCAGAGTTCGGAGACTGGGGTGCAGTAGGATCATTTCAGAGAGCAGAGTTTGGAGACTGGGGTGCAGAAGGATCGTTGCAGAGAGCAGCAGTTGGAGACTGGGATGCAGAAGGCCTGCTTCAGAGAGCAGAGTTTGGAGACTGTCGTGCAGAAGGCCTGTTAAAAAGAGGAGAGTTTAGACACTGGGTTGCTGAAGGACCTTACAGAGAGCAGAGGTTTGAGATTGACGTGCAGGTGGACTGTTACAGAGAGCAGTGGTTGGAGACTTGGGTGCAGAAGGATCGTGCAGATACCAGAGGTGTCAGACTGAGGTGCAGAAAGACTGTTACAGAGAGTAGAGTTGGAGACTGAGGTGTAGAAGGAATGTTACAGAGAGCAGAGTTTGGAGACTGAGGTGCAGAAGCACTGTTACAGAAAGCAGATGTTTTAAATTGGGGTGCAGAAAAACAGTTACAGAGAACAGAGTTTGGAGACTGCAGTATAGAAAAACTATTAAACAGAGCAGAGGTTGGAGACTTGGGTGCAGAAGGAATGTAACAGAGAGCACAGGTTGGAGACTGAGGTGCAGAAGGATAGATACAGAGAGCAGAGGTTTTAGACTGGGGTTCAGAAGGACTGATCCAGAAAGTAGAGTTTGGAGACTAGGGTGCAGAAGGACAAGTAATGGAGAGCAGAGGTTGGAGACTGCGGTACAGAAGGAATGTTACAGAGAGCAGAGGTTGGATGCAGGTGTGAAGAAGCATCTTACAGAGAGCAGAATTTAAAGACTGAGGTGCAGATGGACTGTTGTTGAGAGCAGATTTTGGAGACTGGGGTGCAGAAGGCCTGCTACAGAGAGCAGAGTTTGGATACTGGAATGCAGAAGGCCTGTTACAGAGAGCAGAGGTTGGAGACTGGGGTGGAGAATGAGTGTTGCAGAGAGCAGATGTTGGAGACTGGGGTGGAAAATGACTGTTGCAGAGAGCAGAGGATGGAGTCCGGGGTGCAGAAAGACTGTTGCAGAGTGGAGAGGTTGAAGACTGAGGTGCAGAAGGCCGGTTACAGAGGACAGAGTTTGGAGACTGTGGTTCAAAACGACTGATACAGAAAGCAGAGTTTGGATACTGGGGTGCATAACGACCCTTACAGAGAACAGAGGTTGAAGACTGTGGTAGAGAAGTTCTGTTACAGAGAGTAGAGGTTGGAGTCTGGGGTGCATAAGAACCGATGTCGAGAACAGAGTTTGGAGACTTTCGTGTAGAAGGACCGTTGGGGCAATCAGAGTATGGAGACTGGGGTGTAGAAGGACTGTTTCAGAGAGCAGAGGTTGGAGACAGAGTTGCTGAAGGACTGTTTAAGAGAGCAGATGTTGGAGAATTGTGTGCAGAAGGACTGTTGCATAGAGCAGAGATTTGAGACTGAGGTACAGAAGGACTGATACAGAGAGCAGAGGTTGGACACTAGGGTGTAGATGGATTATGGCAGAGAGTAGAGTTTTCAGACTGAGGTACAGAACAACTGTTTCAGGAAGGAGATGTTAGAGACTAAGGTTCACAAGGACTGTTGCAGCTAGCAGAGGTTTCAGACTGGGGTGGATAAGGATCCTAGCAGAGAGCAGAAGTTGGAGACTGAGGTGCAGAAGGATCGTTGCAGAGAGTAGAGGTTCAAGACTGAGGTGCAGAGGATTGTTACAGAGAGCAGAGTTTGGAATTGGGGTGCAGAAGGACTTTTACAGGGAACACAGTTTGGAGAATGCAGTGCAGAAGGAAATTTGCGGAGAGCAGAGATTGTAGACATGGTTTCAGAAGGACTGTTGCAGAAAGCAGAGTTTGGAGACTGAGGTGCAGAAGGACTGTTTCAGAGAGCAGATTAAAGACTGGGGTGAAGAAAAACTGTTTCAGAGGGCAGATTTTAGAGACTGACTTTCATAAAGATCTCACAGAAAAAAGAGTTTAGAGACGTAGGTGCAGAAGGACTGTTACATAGAGTGGAGGTTCAAGACTGAGGTGCAGAAGGATCGTTACAAAGAGAAGAGGTTGGAGACTGGGGTGCAGACGGACTTTTATAGAGAGAACAGGTTTGACACCTGGAAGCAGAAGGAATGTTGCAGAGAGCAGAGGTTGGAGACTGGGGTGCAGAACAACTGCTGCTGAAAGCAGAATTAGGAAACTAAAGTGCAGAAGGACTGTTACAGAGAGCAGAGGTTGGAGAATGGGGTGCAGAAATATTATTGCAGAGAGCAGAGTTTTCAGACTAAGGTACAGAAGAACTGTTGCAGTGATTAGATGTTGTAGACTGGGTTGCACTAAGACTGTTGCAGAGAGCAGAGGTTAGAGACTGGGGTGCAGAAGGATCGTTGCAGAGAGCAGATGTTGGAGACTGGGGTGCAGATGGACTGATACATAGAGCAGAGGTTGGCGACTGGCGTGCAGAAGGCCTGTTAAAGAGAGCAGAATGTGGAGACTGGGGTGATAAAGGACTGCTACAAAGAGCAGAGATTGGAGACTGTGTTGCAGAAGGATCTTAATAAGAGCATAGGATGAAGACTGAGGCGCAGAAGCACTGTTACAGAGACTAGAGGTTGGAAACTGAGGTGCAGAAGGACCGTTGTAGAGAGAAGAGGTTGGAGACTGAAGTGCATAAAGATTGTTACAGAGATCAGAGGTTGGAGACTGGGGTTCTGAAGGATTGTTGCAGAGAGCAGAGGTTTTAGACTGGGATGTAGAAGGACTGTTGCAGAGAGTAGAGGTTTGAGATTGGGCTCCAGAACGACTGTAGCAGAGAGCAGAGTTTTGAAACTAGAGTGCAAGACAGTTACACAGAGCAGAGGTTGGAGACTGTGGTGAAGAAGGACTGACACAGAAAGCAGAGGTTAGAGACTCGGGAGCAAAAGTAGCCTTACAGAGAGCAGAGGTTTGAGAATGCAGTACAGAAGGACTGTTATAAAGCGCAAAGTTTGGAGACTAGTTTGGAGAATGACTGTTGCAGAGAGCAGATGTTGGAGACTGGGGAGCAAAGGGACTGTTGCAGAGAGCAAAAGTTGGAGACTAGGGTGTGGAAGGACTGTTGCAAAGAGCAGAGGTTGCAGACTGAGTTGCAGAAGGACAGTTACAGAAGGCAGAGTTTGGAGACTGTGTTTCAAAAAGACTGATACAGAAAGCAGAGGTTGGATACTAGGGTGCATAAGGACCCTTAAAGAGAACAGAGGTTGGAGACTGTGGTAGAGAAGTTCTGTTACAGAGAGCAGAGGTTGAAGACTAGGTTGCAGAAGAACTGATTAGAGAACAGACTTTGGAGACTGGGATGCAGAAGGATAGTTGGGGCCATCAGAGTATGGAGACTGGGGTGTAGGAGGACTGTATCAGATAGCAGAGTTGAAGACTGTGGTGTAGAAGGACTGTTTAAGAGAGCAGATGTTAGAGGCTTGTGCGCAGAAGGACTGTTGCATAGAGCAGAGATTGGAGATTGAGGTACAGAAGGACTGTTACAGAGAGCAGATGTTGGAGACTTGGTTGCAAAGGGAGTATTACTGAGCGCGGAGTTTTCAGCATGAGGTACAGAAGAACTGTTGCAAAAAGCAGATGTTGGAGACTGGGGTTCACAAGGACTGTTGCAGCGAGAGGAGGTTTGAAACTGGACTGCAGAAGGATCGTTGCAGAGATCAGAGTTTGGAGACTGAGGTGCAGAAGGGTGGTTGCAGAGAGCAGAGGTTCGAGACTGGGGTGCAGAAGGATCGTTACAGAGAGCAGAGATTGGAGACTGGGGGTGCAGAAAGACTTTTACAGAGAGCACAGTTTGGAGACTGGGGTGCAGAAGGAATGTTGCAGAGAGCAGAGGTTGGAGACTTGGGTGCAGAAGGACTGATGCAGAAAGCAGAGTTTGGAGACTCAGGTGCAGAAGAAGTGTTGCAGAGAGCAGAGTTTAAAGACTGGGGTGCAGAAGACAGTTACAGATAGCAGATGTTGGAGACTGGGTTTCAGAAGAATCTTACAGAGAGAAGAGTTTGGAGACTGCGGGCAGAAGGACTGTTACAGAGAGCGGATGTTTGAGACTTGGGTGCATAAGGATCATTACAGAGAGCAGAGGTTGGAGACCGGGGTGCAGACAGACTTTTTTACAGAGAGCATATGTTTGATACTGGGTGTAGAATGAATGTTGCAGAGAGCAGAGGTTGGAGACTGGGGTTCACCAGTACTGTTACAGAGAGCACAGGTTGGATACTGGGGTGGAGAAGGACTATTGCAGACAACAGAGGTTGGAGACTGAGGTGTAGAAAGACAATTGCAGAGAGCAGAGTTTGGAGACTAATGAGCAGAAGCATTGTTACAGAGAGCAGAGTTTAGAGACTGGGGTGTAGAAAGACTGTTGCAGAAAACAGAGGTTAGAGACTGGGGTGCAGAAGGACCATTTCTGAGAGCAGGGTTTGGAGACTAGGTTCCAGAAGGACTGTTACAGCGAGCAGGGGTTGGAGACTGGTGTGCAGAAGGATCTTACAGAGAGCAGAGGTAGGCGACTTGGGGGCAGAAGGACTGTATTAGAGAGAAGAGGTAGAAGACTGGGGTGCAGATGGATCATTGCAGAGAGGATAGGTTGGAGACTGGGGTGCAGAAGGCCTCTTAGAGAGAGAAGATGTTGGATACTGGGATGCAGAAGGCCTTTTAAAGAGAGCAGAGTTTGGAGACTGGGGTGCAGAAGGACAGTTACAAAGAGCAGAGTTTGCAGGCAAGTTTTCAGAAGGGTCTTACAGAGAGAAGAGATAGGAGACAGAGGTATAGAAAGACTGTTACAGAGAGCAGAGGTTTGAAACTGGGGTGCAGAGAGATTGTTGCAGAGAGCAGATTTTTCAGACTGAGGTACAGAGGAACTGTTGCAGAGAGCAGATGTTTGAGACTGGGTTGCACAAGGAATTGTTTTAGGCAGCAGAGGTTGAAGACTGGTGTGCAGAAAGATCGTTGCAGAGAGCAGAGGTTGGAGACTGGGGTGCAGATGGACTGATACAGAGAACAGATGTTGGAGACTGGGGTGCCCAAGGCCTGTTACAGAGAGCCGAGGTTGGAGACTGGGTTGCAGAAAGATCTTACAGAGAGCAGAGGTTGGAGACTGAGGTGCAAAAGCACTGTATCAGAGAGTAGAGGTTGGAGACTGAGGTGCAGAAGGACCCTTGCAAAGAGCAGAGTTTCGAGACTGAGGTGCAGAAGAATAGTTACAGAGAAAAGAGGTTGGAGACTTGGATGCAGAAAAACTTTTGCAGAGAGCAGAGGTTTTAGACTGGGGTGTAGAAGCACTGTTACAGAGAGTAGAGTTTGGAGGTTGGGGTCCAGAAAAACTGTTACAGAGAGCAGAGGATGGAGACTGGGTGGAGAATTACTGTTGCAGAGAGCTGATGCTGGAGACTGGGGTGCAAAAGGACAGTTGCAGAGAGAAGAGGATGGAGATTGGTGTGCAGAAGGATCCTTGGGGCGAGCAGAGTATGGAGACTGGGCTGTACAAGGACTGTTACACAGAGCAGAGGTTGGAGACAAGGGTTTAGAAGGACTTTTTCAGAGAGCAGATGTTGGAGATTTGGGTGAAGAAGAACTGTTGCATAGAGCATAGGATTGAGACTGAGATGCAGATGACGGTTACAGAAAGCAGAGTTTGAAGACTGGGGTGCAGAAGGACTGTTACAGAGAGGAGACTTTGGAGACTGTGGTGCAAAAGGATCGTTGCAGAGGGCAGAATTTGGAGACTTGGGTTCAGAAGCATGGTTAGAGAGAACACAGGTTGGAGACTGGGGTGCAGAAGGACTTTAACAGAGAGCACAGGTTAAAGACTGAGTTGCAGAAAAATTGTTGAAGTGAGTAAAGTTAGGAGATTGGGGTGCAGAAGGAGTGTTGCAGATAGCAAAAGTCTGAGACTGAGGTGCAGAAGGACCTTACAGAGAGCAGAAGTTGGAGACTGTGGTAGAGAGGAGTGTTACAGAGAGCAGATGTTGGAGACAGGTGTGAAGAAAGATATCACAGCGAGCATAGGTTAAATACTAGGGTGTAGAAGGATCGCTGCAGAGAGCAGAGGTTGGAGACTGGAATGAAGAAGGACTGATACAGATAACAGAGGTTGGAGACTGGGGTGTAGAAGGCCTGTTACAGGGAGCAGAGTTTGGAGACTGGTGTGCAGAAGGACTGTTACAGAGAACAGAGTTTTTATACTGAGTTGCAGGAGGATGTTACAGAGAGCAGAGTTCGGAGACTGAGGTGCAGAAGGACCCTTGCAGAGAGCAGAGGTTGGAGATTGGGGTGCAGAAGTCCCGTTACAAAGAGCAGTGCTTGAAGACTGGGGTACAGAAGGACAGTTACAGAGAGCAGAGTTTAAAGACTGGGTTGCAAAAGGATCTTACTGAGAGCAGAGTTCGGAGACTGAGGTACAGAAGGACTGTTACAGAGAGCAGAGGTTGGAGACTGGGGTGCAGATGGACTGATACAGAGAACAGAGGTTAGAGACTGGGGTGTCCAAGGCCTGTTACAGAGAGCCGAAGTTGGAGACTGGCTTGCAGAAGGATCTAACAGAGAGCAGATGTTGGAGACTGAGGTGCAAAAGCACTGTTTCAGAGAGTAGAGGTTGGAGACTGAGGTGCAGAAGGACCCTTGCAAAGAGCAGAGTTTCGAGACTGAGGTGCAGAAGAATAGGTACAGAGAAAAGAGGTTGAAGACTTGGGTGCAGAAAAACTTTTGCAGAGAGCAGAGGTTTTAGACTGGGGTGTAGAAGCACTGTTACAGAGAGTAGAGTTTGGAGGTTGGGGTCCAGAAAAACTGTTACAGAGAGCAGAGGTTGGAGACTGGGGTGCAAAAGGACAGTTGCAGAGAGAAGAGGATGGAGTTTGGTGTGCAGAAGGATCCTTGGGGCGAGCAGAGTATGGAGACTGGGCTGTACAAGGACTGTTACACAGAGCAGAGGTTGGAGACTAGGGTTTAGAAGGACTTTTTCAGAGAGCAGATGTTGGAGACTTGGGTGAAGAAGAACTGTTGCATAGAGCATAGTATTGAGACTGAGATGCAGATGACGGTTACAGAAAGCAGAGTTTGAAGACTGGGGTGCAGAAGGACTGTTATAGAGAGCAGACTTTGGAGACTGTGGTGCAGAAGGATCGTTGCAGAGAGCAGAATTTGGAGACTTGGGTTCAGAAGGATGGTTAGAGAGAGCACAGGGTGGAGACTGGGGTGCAGAAGAACTTTAACAGAGAGCACAGTTTAAAGACAGAGGTGCAGAAAAACTGTTGAAGTGAGCAAAGTTAGGAGACTGGGGTGCAGAAGGAGTTTTGCAGATAGCCGAAGTCTGAGACTGAGGTGCAGAAGGACCCTTACAGAGAGCAGAATTTGGAGACTGTGGTACAGAGGAGTGTTACAGAGAGCAGAGGTTAGAGACAGGTGTGCAGAAAGATATTACAGCGAGCATAGGTTAAAGACTGGGATGCAGAAGGATCGCTGCAGAGAGCAGAGTTTGGAGACTGGAATGAAGAAAGACTGATACAGATAACAGAGGTTGGAGACTGGGGTGCAGAAGGCCTGTTACAGAGAGCAGAGTTTGGAGACTGGTGTGCAGAAGGACTGTTACAGAGAGCAGAGTTTTAATACTGGGTTGCAGGAGGATGTTACAGAGAGCAGAGGTTGGAGTCTGAGGTGCAGAAGCAGTGTTACAGAGAGAAGAGTTTGAAGACTGAATTGCAGAAGGACCCTTCCAGAGAGCAGAGGTTGGAGACTGGGTTGCAGAAGTCCCGTTACAGAGAGCAGTGCTTGGAGACTGGGGTACAGAAGGACAGTTACAGAGAGCAGAGTTTAAAGACTGGGTTGCAAAAGGATCTTACTGAGAGCAGAGTTTGGAGAATGAGGTACAAAAGGACTGTGACAGAGAGCAGAGGTCGGAGACTGAGGTGCAGAACGATCGTTGCTGAGAGCAGAGTTTTCAGACTGATGTGCAGAAGGACTGTTTAAGAGAGCCTGAGGTTTGAGACTGAGGTGCAGAAGGACTGTTATAGAGACTGAGGTGCAGAAGGACTGTTATAGAGAGCAGAGGTTGGAGACTGGGGTGCAGAAGGACTGATACAGGAAGCAGAGTGTGGTGACTGGGGTGCAGAAGGACTGTTTCAGAGAGCAAAGTTTGAGACTGAGGTGGAGAATTACTGTTGCAGAGAGCAGATGTTAGAGACTGGGGTGCAGAAGGACTGTTGAAGAGAACAGAGATTGTAGACTGCGGTGCAGAAAGACAATTGCAGAGAGCAGAGGTTGCAGACTGAGGTGCAGAAAGACTGTTACAGAGAGCAGAGTTTGGAGAATGTGGTGCTGAAGGACTGATACTGAAAGCAGAGTTTGGAGACTGTGGTGCAGAAGGACCCTTACAGAGAACAGAGGTTGGAGACTGTGGTACAGAAGGACTGTTACACAGAGCAGAGTTTGGAGACTGGGGTGCAGAATAACTGTTGTAGAGAACAGAGGTTGGAGACTGTGGTGCAGAAGGACCATTGCATATAGCAGAGGTTGGAGACTGGATTTCAGAAGTAACATACAAAGAGGAGAGTTTGAACACTGAGGTGCAGAAGGACTGTTGCAGAGAGCAGAGGTTGGAGACTGGGCCACAGAAGGACTGTTGCAGAGAGCAGAGGTTGGAGTCTGAGGTGCAGAAGGACTGTTACAGAGAGCATAGTTTAGAGACTGGGCTGCAGAAGGACTGATACAGAAAGCAGACTTTGGAGACTGTGGTGCAGAAGGACCGTTACAGAGATAAGAGGTTGGAGACAGCAGTACAGATGGACGGTTACAGAGAGCAGAGGTTGGAGATTGGGGTGGAAAAGGAATATTGCAGAGAGCAGATTTCGCAGACTTGGCTGCAGAAAAACTGTTACAGCGAGCAGAGGTTGAAGACTGGGTTGCAGGAGGACTGTTGCAGAGAGCAGAGGTTGCAGACTGAGGTGCAGAAGTACCCTTACAGACAACAGAGGTTGGATACTGTGGTACAGAAGAACTGTTACAGAGAGCAAAGGTTGGAGACTGGGGTGCAGAATAACTGTTGTGGAGAACAGAGTTTGGAGAGTGGGGTTCCTAAGGACTTTTTCAGATAGCAGAGGTTTGAGATTGGGTTTCAGAACAATCATACAGAGAGCAGAGTTTGGACACTGAGGTGCAGAAGGACTGTTGCAGAGAGCAGAGGTTGGAGTCTGAGGTGCAGAAGGACGGTAACAGAGAGCAGAAGTTGGAGACTGGGGTGGAAAAGGAATGTTGCAGAAAGCAGATTTTGGATACTGGGGTGCAGAAGGACTGTTGCAGAGAGCAGAGGTTGCAGAGTGAGGTGCAGAAGGACTGTTACAGAGAGCAAAGTTTGCAGAATGGGGTGCAGAAGGAACCTTACAGAGAACAGAGTTTGAAGACTGCAGTACAGAAGAACTGTTGTAGAGAACAAGGTTGGAGACTAGGGTGCATAGGGACCATTGCAGAGAGTAGACGTTAGAGACTGTTGTGCAGAAGGAATGTTACCGAGAGAAGAGTTTGGAAACTGGGGTGCAGAAGAACCTTCCAATGAAAAAAGTTTGGAGACTGGGGTGAATAAGGATTGTAGCAGAGAGCAGAGGTTGGAGAGATGGGTGCAGAAGGACTGTTACAGAGAGCAGAGTTTGGAGTCTGGGTTCAGAAATACTGTTACAGAAAGCAGAGTTTGGAGACTGGTTTTCAGAAGAATCTTACAGAGAGCAGAGTTTTGCAACTGCGGTACAGAAGGACTGTAACAGAGAGCAGAGGTTGGAGACTGGGGAAAAGAAAAACTGTTGCAGAGGACAGAGGTTTGAGACTGGGGTGCAGCTCGACCATTGCAAAAAGCATAGGTTGGAGACTGGGGTAGAGAAGGCATGATACAGAGAGCAGAGTTTGGATACTGGGGTGCAGTAGGATCTTACAGAGAAGAGGTTGGAGACTGATGTGCAGTAGGACTCTTAAAGAGAACAGAGTTTGGAGACTGGGGTTCAGAAGGACTGATATAGAAAGAAGAGATTGGAGTTTGTTTTGAAGAAAGAAGGTTACAGAGAGAAGAGTTTGGACTGCAGTACAGAATGTCTTTTACAGAGAGCAGTGTTTGGAGTCTGGGGTGCCGAATGATTGTTGCAGAGATCAGATGTTGCTAACTAGGGTGCAGAAAGACTGTTGCAGAGAGCAGAGGTTGGAGACTGGGGTGCAGAAGGACTGATACAGAAAGTAGTGGGTGGAGACTGGGGTGCAGAAGGACTCTTACAGAGAGCAGATGTTGGAGACTACGTTGAAGAAGGAATGTTAAAGAGAGCAGAGTTTAGAGACTGGGGTGCAGAAGGACTGGTGCAGAGAGCAGAGGTTAGAGACTGGGATGGAGAAGAATTGTTGCAGAGAGAAGAGTTTGGAGACTGGGGTGAAGAAGAACTTTTACAGAGAGCAGAGTTTTTTAGACTGCGTTTAAAAGGATCTTATAGAGAGCAGAGGTTTGAGACTCAGATGCAGAAGGACTGTTGCAGAGAGCAGATTTTGGAGACTGCAGTACCGAAGGACTGTTGCAGAGAGCTGAGGTTGGAGACCACGGTACACAAGGACTTTTCCAGAGAGCAGATGTTGGAAACTGTTGTTCAGAAGGACTGTTGCAGAGAGGAGAACCTAAAGAATTGGGTACAGAAAGACTTTTGCAGAGAGCAGAGGTTGGAGGCTGAGGTTCAGATGGACGGATAATGAAAGCAGAGGTTGGAGACTGGAGTGCAAAAGGACCTTTAAAGAGAGCAGAGTTTGGAGACTGTGGTTCAGAAGGACAATTACAGAGAGCAGAGTTTGGAGACTGGGGAGCAGAAGGACTGTTGCGGAGTTCAAAGGTTGGAGACTGGGGTGCAGCAGGACCGTTGCAGAAAGCAGAGGTTGGAGACTGGCGTGGAGAAGGAATATTACAGAGAGCAGATTTCATAAACTGGGGTGCAGAAATATCTTTCGAGACCAGAGGTTGGAGACTGAGTTTCAGAAGGATCGTTGCAGAGAACAGAGGCTGGAGACTGGGGGGGAGAAGGATTGTTGCAGTCAGCAGAGTTTTCAGACTGAGATGCAGAAGGACTGTTACACAGAGCAGAGGTTGAAGAATAAGGTGAAGAAGGACAGTTACCGAGAGTATATGTGGGAGACAGGGGTGCAGGACTGATACAGAGCAGACGTTGGAGACTGAGGTTCAGAACGACTGTTTCAGAGAGCAGAGTTTGGAGACTCGGGTGCAGAAGGATTATTGCAGAGAGCAAGTTTTCAGACTGAGGTACAGAAGAACTGTTGAAGAGAGCAGATGTTAGAGTTTGGGTGCACAAGGACTGTTGCAGCGAGCAGAGGTTGAAGACTGGGGAGCAGAAGGATCGTTGCAGAGAGCAGAGGTTGGAAACTGGGGTGCAGAAGGCCTATTACAGAGAGCAGAGTTTGAAGACTGAGGTGTACTAGGACTGTTACAGAGAGCAGAGAATGGAGAGTGGGGTGCAGAAGGACTGTTGCAGAGCAGATTATAGAGACTAGGTTGTAGAAGGACTGTTACAGAGAGCAGAGGTTGTAGATTAGGGTGCAGAAGCATTATACAGAGCAGAGTTTAAAGACTTAGGTGCAGAAGGACTGTTGCAGAGAGCAGAGATTGGAGACTGGGATCTAGAAGGACGGATACAGAGGGCAGAGTTGGGAGACTGGGGTGCAGAAGCATCTTACAGCGAGCGAAGTTTGGAGACTGTGGTGCAAAAAGACTGTTGAAGAGAGCAGAGGTTGGACACTGGGGTGCAGAAGGACTGTTACATAGAGTGGAGGTTCGAAACTGAGGTGCAGAAGGATCGTTACAAAGAGAAGAGTTTGGAGACTGGGGTGCAGACGGACTTTTACAGAGAGAATAGGTTTGATACCTGAAAGCAGAAGGAATATTGCAGAGAGCAGAGGTTGGAGACTGGGGTGCAGAAGGACTGGTGCTGAAAGCAGAATCAGGAAACTGAGGTGCAGAAGGACTGTTACAGAGAGCAGAGGTTGGAGACTGGGGTGCAGAAGGATTATTGCAGAGAGCAGAGTTTTCAGACTGAGGTACAGAAAAACTGTTGCAGAGATTAGATGTTGTAGACTGGGTTGCACTAAGACTGTTGCAGAGAGCAGAGGTTAGAGACTGGGGTGCAGAAGGATCGTTGCAGAGAGCAGATGTTGTAGACTGGGGTGCAGATGGACTGATACAGAGAGCAGAGGTTGGCAACTGGCGTGCAGAAGGCCTGTTAGAGAGAGCAGAATTTGGAGACTGGGGTTATGAAGGACTGCTACAGAGAGCAGAGATTGGAGACTGTGTTGCAGAAGGATCTTAAAGAGAGAATAGGATGAAGACTGAGGTGCAGAAGCACTGTTACAGAGACTAGAGGTTGGAGACTGAGGTGCAGAAGGACCGTTGCAGCGAGAAGAGGTTGGAGACTGAGGTGCATAAGGATTGTTAGAGAGATCAGAAGTTGGAGACTGGGGTTCAGAAAGATTGTTGCAGAGAGCAGAGGTATTAGACTGGGATGTAGAAGGACTGTTGCAGAGAGTAGACATTTGATATTGGGGTCCAGAAGGACTGTAGCAGAGAGCAGAGTTTTGAGGCTAAAGTGCAGGACAGTTACACAGAGCAGAGGTTGTAGACTGGTGCAGAAGGACTGACACAGAAAGCAGAGGTTAGAGACTCGGGTGCAGAAGTACCCTTACAGAGAGCAGAGGTTTGAGAATGCAGTACAGAAGGACTGTTACAAAGAGCAAAGTTTGGAGACTAGGTTGGAGAATGACTGTTGCAGAGAGCAGATGTTGGAGACTGGGGTGCAAAAGGACTGTTGCAGAGAGCAAAAGTTGGAGACTAGGGTGTGGAAGGACTGTTGCAAAGAGCAGAGGTTGCAGACTGAGTTGCAGAAGGACAGTTACAGAAGGCAGAGTTTGGAGACTGTGGTTCAAAACGACTGAAACAGAAAGCAGAGGTTGGATACTGGGGTGCATAAGGACCCTTACAGAGAACAGAGGTTAGAGACTGTGGTAGAGAAGTTCTGTTACAGAGAGCAGAGGTTGGAGACTGGGATGCAGAAGGATAGTTGGGGCCATCAGAGTATGGAGACTGGGGTGTAGAAGGACAGTATCAGAGAGCAGAGTTGGAGACTGTGGTGTAGAAGGACTGTTTAAGAGAGCAGATGTTAGAGGCTTGTGCGCAGAAGGACTGTTGCATAGAGCAGAGATTGGAGATTGAGGTACAGAAGGACTGTTACAGAGAGCAGATGTTGGAGACTTGGTTGCAAAGGGAGTATTACTGAGCGCGGAGTTTTCAGCATGAGGTACAGAAGAACTGTTGCAAAAAGCAGATGTTGGAGACTGGGGTTCACAAGGACTGTTGCAGCGAGAGGAGATTTGAGACTGGGCTGCAGAAGGATCGTTGCAGAGATCAGAGTTTGGAGACTGAGGTGCAGAAGGGTGGTTGCAGAGAGCAGAAGTTCGAGACTGGGGTGCAGAAGGATCGTTACAGAGAGCAGAGATTGGAGACTGGGGTGCAGAAAGACTTTTACAGAGAGCACAGTTTGGAGACTGGGGTGCAGAAGGAATGTTGCAGAGAGCAGAGGTTGGAGACTTGGGTGCAGAAGGACTGATGCAGAAAGCTGAGTTTGGAGACTCAGGTGCAGAAGGAGTGTTGCAGAGAGCAGAGTTTAAAGACTGGGGTGCAGAAGACACTTACAGATAGCAGATGTTGGAGACTGGGTTTCAGAAGGATCTTACAGAGAGAAGAGTTTGGAGACTGCGGGGCAGAAAGACTGTTACAGAGAGCGGATGTTTGAGACTGGGGTGCATAAGGATCATTACAGAGAGCAGAGGTTGGAGACCGGGGTGCAGAAAGACTTTTACAGAGAGCATATGTTTGATACTGGGAGCAGAATGAATGTTGCAGAGAGCAGAGGTTGGAGACTGGAGTTCACCAGTACTGTTACAGAGAGCAGAGGTTGGATACTGGGGTGCAGAAGGACTATTGTAGACAACAGAGGTTGGAGACTGAGGTGTAGAAAGGCCGTTGCAGAGAGCAGAGTTTGGAGACTGATGAGCAGAAGCCTTGTTACAGAGAGCAGAGTTTGGATACTGGGTTGTAGAAGGACTGTTGCAGAAAACAGAGGTTGGAGACTGGGGTGCAGAAGGACCGTTTCTGAGAGCAGAGTTTGGAGACTAGGTTTCAGAAAAACTTTTACAGCGAGCAGGGGTTGGAGACTGGTGTGCAGAAGGATCTTACAGAGAGCAGATGTAGGCGACTGGGGTGCAGAAGGACTATATTAGAGAGAAGAGGTAGAAGACTGGGGTGCAGATGGATCGTTGCCGAGAGAAGAGTTTGAAGACTGGGATGCAGAAGGCCTCTTAGAGAGAGCAGATTTTGGATACTGGGAGGCAGAAGGCCTGTTACAGGGGGCAGAGTTTGGAGACTGGGGTGCAGAAGGACTGATACAGAGAGCAGAGATTGCAGACTTGTTTTCAGAAGGGTCTTACAGAGAGCAGAGGTAGGAGACAGAGGTACAGAAAGACTGTTACAGAGAGCAGAGGTTGGAGACTGGGGTGCAGAGGGATTGTTGCAGAGAGCAGATTTTTCAGACTGATGTACAGAAGAACTGTTGCAGAGAGCAGATGTTTGAGACTGGGTTGCACAAGGACTTTTTTAGGCAGCAGAGGTTGGAGACTGGGGTCCAGTAGGATCGTTGCAGAGAGCAGAGGTTGGAGACTGGTGTGCAGATGGACTGATACAGAGAACAGAGGTTGGAGACTGGGGTGCCCAAGGCCTGTTACAGAGAGCCGAGGTTGGAGACTGGGTTGCAGAAGGATCTTACAGAGAGCAGAGGTTGGAGTCTGAGGTGCAAAAGCACTATTTCGGAGAGTAGAGGTTGGAGACTGTGGTGCAGAAGAACCCTTGCAAAGAGCAAAGTTTGGAGACTGAGGTGCAGAAGAATAGCTACAGAGAAAAGAGGTTGGAGACTTCGTGCAGAAAAACTTTTGCAGAGTGCAGAGATTTTAGACTGGGGTGTAGAAGCATTGTTAAAGAGAGTAGAGTTTGGAGACTGGGGTCCAGAAAAACTGTTAAAGGGAGCAGAGGTTGGAGACTGGGGTGGAGAAGGACTGTTGTAGAGAGCAGATGCTGGAGACTGGGGTGCAGAAGGCCTATTACAGAGAGCAGAGTTTGAAGACTGAGGTGCACTAGGACTGTTACAGAGAGCAGAGAATTGAGAGTGGCGTGCAGAAGGACTGTTGCAGAGCAGATTATAGAGACTGGGGTGTAGAAGGACTATTACAGAGAGCAGAGATTGGAGACTGGGGTACAGAAGGACTAATACAGAGGGCAGAGTTGGGAGACTGGGGTGCAGAGGCATCTTACTTCGAGCGGAGTTCGGAGACTGAGGTGCAGAAAGACTGTTGCAGAAAGCAGAGGTAGGAGACTGGGGTGCAGAAGGACTGTTATAAAGAGCAGAGTTTGGAGACTGATCAGCAGAAGGATTGTTGCAGAGTACAGAGGTTTGAGACTGGGGTGCAGCAAGACCGTTGCAGAAAGCAGAGGTTGGAGACTGGAGTGGAGAAAGAATATTACAGAGAGCAGATTTTGGAAACTGGCGTGCAGAAGGATTTTTTAGAGAGCAGAGGTTGGAGACTGAGGTGTAGAAGGATAGTTGCAGAGAGTAGAAGTTGGAGACTGAGGTGCAGAAGGACTCTTCCAGAGAGCAGTGGTTGAAGAGTGAGGTTTCGAAGGACTGTTACAGAGAAAGCGGTTGGAGACTTAGGTACAGAAGGATTTTTGCAGAGAGCAGAGATTTAAGAATGAGGTACAGAATGATCATTGCAGGGAGCAGAAGTGGAGACTTGGCTGCAGAAGGACTGTTACACAGAGCACACGTTGCAGACTGGGATGAAGAAGGAATGTTGCAGACAGCAGCGGTTGGAGACTGGGGTGCATAAGGACTGTTGCAGAGATCAGAGTTGGATATGTGGTGACGTAGGACTGTTACAGAGAGCAGAGTATGTAGACTGGGGAGCAGAAGGACTGATACAGAAAGCAGAGGTTGGAGACTGGTGTCCAGAAGGACTGTTACAAAGAGCAGAGTTTGGAGAATGTGGTACAGAAGGACTGTTACAGAGAGCAGAGTTTGGCAACTGAAATGCAGAAGGAGTGTTGCAAAAAACAGAGGTTGGAGACTGAGGTGCAGAAGGACTGTTACAGAGAGTAGTGTTTTTAGACAAGGTTGCAGAAGGATGTTTCAGAGAGCAGAGATTGTAGACCGAGATGCAGCAGGACTGTTAAAGAAAGCAGAGGTTGGAGACTGGGGTTCAGAAGGCCAGTTATGGACAGCCGAGTTTGGAGAAGGGCTCCAGAAGGACTGTTACTGATGGCAGAGTTTGTAGACTTGGTTGCAGAAAGATTTTACAGAGAGCAGATATTGGGTACTGAGGTGCAGAAGGACTGTTACAGAGAGGAGAGGTTGGAGAATGAGATTCAGAAGGATCGTTGCAGAGAACAGAGGTTGGAGACTGGGGTACAGAAGGATTGTTGCAGTCAGCAGAGTTTCCAGACTGAGATACAGAAGTACTCTTACACAGAGCAGAGGTTGAAGACTGAGGTGAATAAGGACAGTTACAAAGAGCAGATGTGGGAGACAGGGGTGCAGGACTGATAGAGAACAGAAGTTGGAGACTGAGGTACAGAAGGACTGTTTCAGAGAGCAGGGGTTGGAGACTCGGGTGCAGAAGGATAATTGCAGACAGCAGAGTTTTCATATTGATGTACAGAGGAACTCTTGCAGAGAGCAGATGTTGGAGATTGGGGTGCACAAGGACTGTTGCAGCGAGCAGAGATTGGAGTCTGGGGTGCAGAGGGATCATTCCAGAGAGAAGAGGTTGAAAAGCAGGATGCAGAAGGACTGTTACAGATAGCAGAGATTGGAGAGTGGGGTGCAGAAGGACTCTTGCAGAGCAGATTATGTAGACTAGTTTGTAGCAGGACTGTTTCAGAGAGCAGAGGTTGGAGACTGAGGTGCAGAAGGACTGTTGCAGAGATCAGAGGATGGAGACTGGGTTGGAGAAGGACTGTTGTAGAGAACAGATGATGGAGACGGGGGTGCAGAAGGAATGTTCCAAAGAGCAGTATTTGAAGACTGGGGTGCATATAAACTATTGCAGACAGCAGAGGTTGCAGACTGAAGTGCAGAAAAACTGATACAGAGAGCAAGGTTTCGAGAATGTGGTGCAGAAATACTGATACAGGAAGCAGAGGTTGGAGAATGTGGTGCAGAAGGACCCTTAAAAACAACAGAGTTTGGAGACTGTGGTACAGAAAGACTGTTACAGAGAGCAGAGGCTTTAGACTGGGGTGCAGAATAACTGTTGTAGAGATCAGATTTTTGAGACATCGGTGCAGAAGGACCATTGCAGAAAGCAGAGGTTGAAGACTGGGTTTCAGAAGGATCTTACAGAGAGCAGAGTTTGCACACTGAGGTGCAGAACGACTGTTGCAGAGAGCAGAGGTTGAAGATTGGGGCGCAGAAGGACTTTTGCAGAGAACAGAGGTTGGAGTTTCAGGTGCAGAAGGACTGTTACAGAGAGCAGAGGTCGGAGACTGGGGTGCAAAATGACTGATACATAACGCAGAGTTTGGATACTCGGATGTGTAAGGACCGTTAAAGAGAGCAGAGGTTGGAGACAGGTGTGCAAAATTATGTTACAGAGAGCATAGGTTGGAGACTGGGGTGCAGAAGGACTGTTGCAGTGAAGATCATAGAGACAAGGGTGTAGAAGGACTGTTTCAGAGAGCAGAGGTTGTAGACTGGGGTGCAGAAGCATCATACAGAGAGCAGAGATTGGAGACAGAGGTGCAGAAGTACTGTTACAGAGAGCTGAGATAGGATACTGGGGTGCAGAAAGACTGATACAGAGGGCAGAGTTGGGAGACTGGTGTGCAGAAGCATCTTACAGCGAGCGAAGTATGGAGACTGAGGTGCAGAAAGACTGTTGCAGAGAGCAGAGGTTGGAGACTGGGATGCAGACGGACTGTTAAAGAGAGCAGAGTTTGGAGACTTGGGTGCAGAAGGCCTGTTACCGAGAGAAGAGGTTGGAGACTGGAGTGCAGAAGGCCTCTGACAGAGAGCAGATTTTAGAGACTGAGGTGCAGAAGGACAGTTGCAGAGAACAGATGTTGGAGACTGGGGTGCATAAGGAAAGTTGCTGAGAGAAGAGGTTGGAGACTGATGTGCAGAAGAACTTTTACAGAGAGCACAGGAAGGAGACTGGGGTGCAAAACGAATGTTGCAGAGAATAGAGGTTGAAGATTGGGGTGCAGGAGGACTGTTACAGAAAGAAGAGGTTAGATAGTGTGGTGCAGAAAGACTGTTAAATTGAGCAGAGGTTAAAGAGTGGGTTCAGAAGGACTTATTGAGAAAGCAGATGTTGGAGACTGGGGTGCAGAAGGACAGATAAAGAGAGCAGAGGGTGGAGACTCCGGTAGAGAAGGACTGCTACAGAGTGCAGAGGTTGGAGAATGGGGTGCAGAAGGACTGTTGAAGAGAACAGAGGTTGGAGACTGAGGTGCAGAACCACCTTTGCAGAGAGCAGAGGTTGGAGAGTGAGGTGCAGAATTATTGTTACAGAGAGCAGAGTTTGGAGATGGGGTGCAGAAAGACTGTTTCAGTGAGCAGAGTTTGCAGACTGGGTTTCAGAAGGGTCTCACAGAAAGAAGAGGTTGGAGACTGATGTACAGAAGGACTGTTACAGCGAGCAGAGTTTGGAGACTGGGGTGCAGAAGGATTGTTATAGAGAGCAGATGTAGGATCCTGGGGTGCAGAAGGACTGTTACAGAGGGCAGAGTTTGGAGATTAGGATGCAGAAGGATCATTGCAGAGAGCACAGGTTGGAAACTGGGGTGCAGAAGGCCTGTTACAGAAAGCAGAAATTGAAACCTGGGGTGCAGAAGGCCTGTTACAGGGAGCAGAGTTTGGAGAACGGGTTGCAGAAGGATCTTACAGAGAGCAGAGGTTGGAGACTGAGGTGCAGAAGGACTTTCACAGAGAGTAGAGGGTGGAGCCTGGGGTGCAGAAGGAGTGTTACAGAGAACAGAGTTTGGAGATTGGGGTGCAAAAGAACTGTTACTGAGAGCAGAGGTTGGAGACTGGGGTGCAGAAGGACTGTTTCAGAGAGCAGAGTTTGGAGACTGAGGTGCAGAAGGATTGTTACAGAGAGCAGAGTTTAGAAACTGGGGTGTAGAAGCACCATTGCAGATAGCAGAGGTTGGATCCTGAGGACAAGAAGGATCGTTGCAGAGAGCAGATGATAGAGACTAAGGTGCAGAAGGACTATTAAAGAGAGCTAAGGTTGGAGACTGAGGTGCAGAAAGATCATTTCTGAGAGCAGAGGTTTGAGACTGGGGTGCAGAAGGACTGTTAAAGGTTGCAGAACTTGGAGACTGAGATGCAGAAGGACTTTTACAGAGAGGAGACGTTGGAGACTGGGGTTCAAAAGGATTCTAACAGAGAGCAGAGGATGGAGACTGGGGTGCAGAAGGTTCGTTGCAGAGAGCAGAGGTTGGAGAATAAAGTGCAGAAGGACCGCTACAGAGAGCAGAGTTTGGATACTGGGATGCAGAAGAAATACTGCAGAGAGCAGAGGTTGGAGACTGGGGTGCAGAAGTACTGTAGCAGAGAGCAGAAGTTGGAGATTGGGGTGCAGAAAAACTGTTGCAGAGAGCAGTGTTTGGAGACTGAAATGCAGAAGGACTGTTGCAGAGAGCAGAGGTTGGAGACTGAGGTGCAGAAGGATCGTTGCAGAGAGAAGAGGTTTGGAGACTGGGGTGCAGAAGGCCTGTTACAGAGAGCACAGTTTGGAGACTGGGGTGCAGAAGACCTGTTATACAGATCAGAGGTTAAAGACTGGGGTGAAGAAGGATCGTTGCAGAGAGTAGAGGTTTCAGACTGAGGCTTAGAAGGATTGTTACAGAGAGCAGAGTTTGGAATCTGAGGTGCAGAAGGACTGTTACAGAAAGCAGATTTTGGCAATTGGGGTGCAGAAGGACCGTTATAGAGAGAAGAGGTTGGAGACTGCGGTATAGAAGGACTGTTAGAGAGAGCAGAGTTTGGAGACTTTGGTGCAGAAGGACCGTTATAGAGAGCAGATGTTGGAGACTAGGATGCTGAAGGATTGTTACAGAGAACAGATGTTGGAGACATAGGTGCAGAATGATTGTTACAGAGAACAGAGGTTGGAGAATGGGGTATAGAAGGACCATTACAGAGAGCAAAGGATGGAGACTGAGGTGCAAAACAAATTTTACAGAGAGCAGGGGTTGGATACTGGGGTGCGGGAGGACTGTTACAGAGAGCAGAGGTAGGAAAAATGGATGCAAACGGATCTTAAAGAGAGCAGAGTCTGGAGACTAGGGTACAAAAGGACTGTTGAAGAGAGCATAGGATGGAGTCTGAGGTGCAGAAGGATCGTTGCAGAGAGAAGAGGTTGGAGACTGGGTTGCAGAAGGACTGTTACAGAAAGCAGAGGTTCAAGATTGGGGTGCAGAAGAACTGTTACAGAGAGCAAAGTTTAGAGACTGGGGTGCAGAAAGCCTGTTACAGAGAGCAGAGTTTGGAGACTGAGGTGCAGAAGGACTGTGAAAGAGAGCAGACGTTGGAGACTGAGGTGCAGAAGGATTCGTATAAAGAAGAGAGGTTGGAGACAGAGGTGTAGAAGGACTGTTACTGTGAGCAGAGGTTGGAAACTGGGTTGCAGAAGGATCATTGCAGTAAGCAGAGGTTGCAAACTGAGGTTCAGAAGGATCGTTGAAGAGAGCAGAGGTTGAAGACTGAGGTGCAGAAACATCGTTACAGAGAGCAGAGGTTGGAGACTGGGGTCAGAAAGACAGTTACAGAGAGCACAGTTTTGAGAGTGGTGTGCAGAGGAAATGTTTCAGTGAGCAGAGATTGGAGACTGTGGTACAGAAGTACTATTAAAAAGGGCAGAGGCTGGAGACTGGGATTTAGAAAAAATGTCAAAGAGAGCAGAATTTGGAACCTGGGGTGCAGAAGGATCTTACTGAGAGCAGAGGCTGGAGACTGGGGTCAGAAAGACTGTTGCAGAGAACAGACGTTGGAGACTGTGGTGCAGAAGGATCATTGCAGAGTGCAGAGGTTGGAGACTGGGGTATAGAAGGACTGTTGCAGAGAGGAGAGTTTTGAGACTGGGTTGCAGAAGGATTGTTGCAGAAAGCAGACGTTGGAGACTGAGGTGCAGAAGGACTTTTACAGAGAGCACTGGTTGGAGACTGGAGTGCAGAATAACTGATACACAAAGCAGCATTTGGAAACTGGGGTGCAGAATGACCGTTACAGAGAGCAGAGGTTGGAGACTGCGGTACAGAAGGACTATTACAGAGAGCAGAGTTTGAAGCCTTGGGTGCATAAGGACTATTGCAGAGAACAAAGGTTGGAGACTGAGGTGCAGAAGGATCGTTGCATATAGAAGTGGTTGGAGACCTGGGTGCAGAAGTTCTGTTACAGAGCAGAGTTTGGAGACTGGTTTGCAGAAGTCCTGTTACAGAGAGCAGAGGTTGGAGAATGGGGTGCAGAAGGACCATTACAGAGAGCAAAGTTTGGAGACTGAGGTGCAAAAGAACTTTTACAGAGAGCAGAGGTTGGATACTGGGGTGCAGAAGGACTGTTATAGAGAGCAGAGGTTGGAGACTGCGGTGAAGAAGGATCGTTGCAGAGAGAAGAGGTTGGAGACTGGGTTGCAGAAGGACCGTTACAGGGAGCAGAGGTTCGAGATTTGGGTGCAGAAGAACTGTTAAAGAGAGAAAAGTTTGGAGACTGGGGTGCAGAAAGCCTGTTTCAAAGAGCATCGGTTGAAGACTGAGGTGCAGAAGGACTGTTAAACAGAGCCGAGTTTGGAGACTGAGGTGCAGAAGGATTGGTACAGAGAGGAGAGTTTGGAGACTGAGGTGCAGAAGGATTGGTACAGAGAGGAGAGGTTGGAGACAGAGGTGTAGAAGGACTGTTACAGAGAGCAGAGGTAGGAAACTGGGGTGCAGAAGGACCATTACAGAGAGCAGAGTTTGGAGACTGAGGTGCAAAAGGACTTACACAGAGAGCAGAGGCTGGAGACTGAGGTGCAGAAGGACTTACACAGAGAGCAGAGGTTGGAGACTGGGGTAAGAAAGACAGTTACAAAGAGCACAGTTTGGAGAGTGGTGTGCAGACGAAATGTTTCAGTGAGCAGAGATTGGAGACTGTGGTACAGAAGTACTGTTACAAAGAGCAGAGGCTGAAGACTGGGGTTCAGAAGAAATGTCACAAAGAGCAGAGTTTGGAAACTGGGGTGCAGAAGGATCTTACAGAGAGCAGAGGCTGGAGACTGGGGTCAGAAAGACTGTTGCAGAGAACAGACGTTGGAGACTGTGGTGTAGAAGGATCATTGCAGAGCACAGAGGTTGGAGACTGGGTTATAGAAAGACTATTGCAGAAAGCAGACGTTGGAGACTGAGGTGCAGAAGGACTTATACAGAGAGCACTGGTTGGAGACTGGGGTGCAGAATAACTGATACAGAAAGCAGCATTTGGAAACTGGGGTGCAGAATGACCATTAGAGAGAGAAGAGGTTGGAGGCTGCGGTACAGAAGGACTATTAAAGAGAGCAGAGTTTGAAGCCTGGTGTGCAGAAGAACTGTTGCAGAGAACAGAGGTTGGAGAATGAGGTGCAGAAGGATCATTACATAGAGAAGTGTTTGGAGACTAGGGTGCAGAAGTTCTATTACAGAGCAGAGTTTGGAGACTGAATCGCAGAAGACCTGTTACAGAGAGCAGAGGTTGGAGACTGGGGTGCAGAATGACCATTACAGAGAGCTGAGGTTTCAGACTGAGGCTCAGAAGGACTGTTACAGAGAGCAGAGGTTGGAGTCTGATTTGCAGAAGGACTGTTACAGAAAGTAGAGGTTGGCAATTGGGGTTCAGAAAAACCGTTACAGAGAGAAGAGTTTGGAGACTGCGGTACAAAAGGACTGTTACAGAGAGCAGAATTTGGAGACTGGGGTGCAGAAAGAAAGTTGCAGAGAGCAGAGGTTGAAGCCTGTTGAGAAGAAGGATCGTTGCAGTGAGCAGATGTTGGAGACTAAGGTGCAGAAGGACCATTACAAAGAGCAAAGTTTGGAAACTGAGGTGCAGAAGAAATTTTACAGAGAGCAGACGTTGGATACTGGGGTGCAGAAGGACTGTTAAAGGGAGCAGATGTTGGAGACTGGGATGCAGAAGGATCTTACAAAGGGCACAAATTGGAGACGGGAGTGGAAAAGGACTGTTTCAGAGAGCAGAGGTTGGAGACTGAGGTGCAGAAGGATCGTTGCAGAGAGAAGAGGTGGGAGACAGGGGTGCAGAAGGCCTGTTACAGAGAGCAGAGTTAGGAGACTGGGGTGCAGAAGACCTGTTACAGAGAGCAGAGGTTGGAGAGTGGGGTGCAGAAGTACTGATACAGATAGAAAAGTTTGAAGACTGAGGTGCAGAAGAATGGTTGCAGAGAGCAGAGGATTCAGAATGAGGCCCAGAAGGACTTTTACAGAGAGCAGAGTTTGGTGTCTGATGGGTAGAACGACTGTTACAGAAACCAGAGGTTTGCAATTGGTGAGCAGAAAGACCATTACAAAGAGAAGAGGTTGGAGACTGCGATACAAAAGGACTGTTACAGAGAGCAGAGTTTGGAGAATGGGTAGAAGAAGGATTGTTGCATAGAGCAGATGTTTGAGACTGGGTTGCAGAAGTTCCATTACAGAGAGCAGAGGTTGGAGATTGTGGTGCAGAAGAACTGCACAGAGAGCAGAGGTTAGGGACTGGGGTGCAGAAGGATTGTTACAGGGAGCAGAGTTTGGAGACTCGGTTGCAGAAGGACTGTTACAGAGAGCAGAAATAGGAGACTGGGGTGCAGAAGAACTGTTACAGAGAGCAAAATTTGGAGACTGGGGTGCATAAGGCCTGTTACAGAGAGCAGATGTTGGTGACTGAGTTACAGAAGGACTGTTATAGAGAGCAGAGGTTGGAGACTGAGGTGCAGAAGGACTGTTTTAGAGAGCAGATGTTGGAGACTGGGGTACAGAAGGATTATTGCAAAAAGCAGAGGTTGGAGAATGGGGTGCAGAATGATATTTACAGAGAGCAGAGGTTGGAGACTGGGGTCAGAAGGACAGTTACGGAGACCACAGGTTGGAGACTGGGGTGCAGAAAAATCGCTGCAGAGAGCAGAGGTTGGAAACTGAGGTGCAGAAGGATGGTTTCAGAGAGCAGAGGTTGGAGACTCAGGGGCAGAAGGATCGTTACAGAGAGCAGAGGTTGTAGACTGTGGTGCAGAATGACAGTTACAGATAGCACAGTTTGGAGATATGAGTGTAGAAGAAATTTTGCAGAGAGCAGAGGTTGGAGACTGGGGTGCAGAAGGACTGTTGCAGAGAGTAGTGTTTGGAGACTGGGGTGCAGAAGGACTGATAAACAAAGCCGAGGTTGGAGACTGGACTGCAGAAGGACCATTACAGTCAGTAGAGTTTGGAGACTGCAGTACAGAAGGACTTTTACAGAGAGCAAAGGTGGGATTCCGGGGTGCAGAACGACTGTTACAGAGAACAGAGTTTTGAGACTGCCGTGCAAAAAAATCTTACAGAGATTAGAGGTTGGAGACTGGGTTGCAGTAGGACTGTTGCACAGAGCAGAGGTTGGATACTGGGGTGCAGAAAGACTGTTACAGAGAGCAGAGTTTGGAGAGTGTGGTGCAGATGGATCTTACAGAGCGTAGAGTTTGGAGACCTGGGTGCAGAAGGACTGTAGCAGAGAGCAGAGTTTGGAGACTGGGGTACAAAAGGACTGTTAAAGAGAGCAAAGGTTGGAGACTGTGGTTCAGAAGGATCTTACAGAGAGTAGAGGTTGGAGACTGGGGTGCAGTAGGACTGTTGCAGAGAGCAGAGGTTGGAGACTGGGTTGTAGAAGGACTGTTACAGATAGCACAGTATCAAGACAGGGTTGCAGAAGGATCTTACAGAGAGCCTTTTGGAGACAGAAGTGCAGAAGTAGTGTTACAAGAGCAGAGGTTACAGACTGGGGTGCAGAAGAATTGTTGCAGATAGCAGCGTTTTCAGACTGAGGTGCAGTAGGACAGTTACAGAGAGCACAGTTTGGAGACCTGGGTGTAGAAGAAATGTTGCAGAGAGCAAACGTTGGATCCTGGGGTGCAAAAGGACTGTTACAGAGAGCAGAGTATGTAGACTGAGTTGCAGAAGAATCGTTGCAGAGAGCGTAGGTAGAGAATGGGCTGCAGAAAAATCGTTATAGTGAGCAGAGGTGGGAGACTGGTGTTTACAAGGACTGTTACAGAGAGCACAGGTTAGAGACTGGAGTGCAGAAGGAATGTTGCAGAAAGCAGAGGTTGAAGACTGGGGTGCAGAGGGACTGTTGAAGAGAGCAGAATTTGGAGACTGAGATGCAGAAGGACTGTTACACAGAGAAGTCGTTGCAGACTGGGGTGAAGAATTATTATACAGAAAGCTGAGGTGGGAGACTGGGGTGCAGAAGTACCATTACAGAGAGCAGAGGTTGGAGACTGGCGTGCACAAGAACTGTTTCAGAGAGCAGAGTTTGGAGACTGGGGTGCAGAAGGCCTGCTAAAGAGAGGAGAGGTTGGAGACTGGGTTGCAGAAGGACAGTCATAGAGAGCAGCGTTTTGAAGCTGGGTTGCAGAAGGACTAGTATAGAGAGAAGAGTTCTGAGGCTGGGTTGCAGAAGGATTTTAGAGAGCAGGGGTTTGGGACTGAGGTGCAAGACGACTGTTGCAGAGAGCAGTGGTTGAAGACTGGGGTGCAGAAGGATCATGCAGAGAGCAGAGGTTTCAGACTGAGGTGCAGAAATACTGTTACAGAGAGCAGAGTTTGGTGACTGAGGTGCAGAAGGACTGTTACAGAAAGCAGAGGTTGGAAATTGGGGTGCAGAGGGACCGTTACAGAGAGCAGCGGTTGGAGACTGCGGTATACAAAGACTGTAACAGAGAGCAGAGGTTGGACAATATGGTGCAGAAGGACTGTTACAGAGAGCATAGGTTGGAGACTGGGGTGCAGAAGGACTTTTAAACAGAGCAGAGGTTTAAGTCTGGGGTGTAGAAGGACTGTTGCAGAGAGCAGAGGTTGGAGACTTGGATGTGGAAGGACTGTTACAGAGAGCAGAGATTGGAGACTGAGGTTCAGAATGACTGTTTCAGATAGCAGAGATTGAAAACTGGGGTGAAGAAGGACATTTGCAGAGAGCAGGTGTTGGACACTTGGGTGCAGAAGGACTTTTGCAGAGAATAGAATTTGGAGACTGAGGTGCAGAAGGACTGTTTCAGATAGCAGATGTTGGAGACTGGTGTTCAGAAGGAGTGATACAGAAAGCAGAGGTTGGAGACTGAGGTGCAGAAGGATCATTACAGAGAGCAGAATTTGGAGACTGCAATACAGGAGGACTGTTTCAGAGAGCAGAGGTTGGAGACTTGAGTGGAGAAGGACTGATACAGGAAGCAGAGTTTGGAGACTTGGGTCTAGAATGAACATTACAGATAGCAGAGTTTGGAGACTGCAGTAGAGAAGGACTGTTACAGAGAGCAGAGGGTGGAGACCAGGGTACAGAAGGACTGTTGCAGGGAGCAGAGGTTGGAGAATGGGATGGAGAAGGACTGTTTCAGAAAGTAGATGTTAAAGACTGGGGTGAAGAAGAACTGTTGCAGAGAGCAGAATTTGGAGACTGGTGTGCAGAAAGATTGTTGCAGGGAGCAGAGTTTGGAGCCTGGGGTGAAGAAGGACTGTTACAGAGATCAGAGTTTGTAGATTGGTGTGCAGAAGTATCTTACAGAGAGCAGAGCCTGGAGAGTGGGGTGCAGACGAACTGGTGCACAGAGAAGAGGTTGGAGACTGGGGTGCAGAAGGACTGTTACAGAGAGCAGAGTTTGGAGACTGGGTGGCAGAAGGAACTTACATAGAGCAGAGTTTGGAGACTGAGGTGCAGAAGAAATGTTACCGAGAGCAATGGTTGGAGACTGGGGTGCAGAAAAATTTTTGCAGGGAGCAGAGGTTGGAGACTGACATGCTGAAGTACTCTAGTAGACAACAGAGGTTGGAGAATGGGGTGCAGAATAACCGTTGCAGAGAGCAGATGTTGAAGACTGAGGATCAGAAGGATTGTTACAGAGAGCAAAGGTTGGAGACTCGGGTGAAGAAGGACTGTTACCGAGATCGGAGTTTGGAGACTGGGGTGCAGAAGGATCTTTCATAGAGCAGATGTTAAAGACTGCGGTTCAGACGAACTGTTGCACAGAGCAGAGGTTTGAGACTGCAGTGCAGAAGGACTGTTACAAAGAGCAGAGGTTGGAGACAAGGTTGCAGAAGGATATTAGAGAGAGCAGAGGTTGGAGACTGAGGTAGAACAGGACTGTTACAGAAAGCAGAGTTTGGAGACTGGGGTGCAGAAGAATCGTTGCAGAGAACCGAGTTTTCAGACTGAGGTGCAGAGGGACTGTTGGAAATTACAGAGGTTGGAGACTGGGGTGCAGACGGACTTTTGCAGAGAGCAGAATTTGGAGACTGAGGTGCAGAAGGACTGTTACAGAGAGCAGAGGTGGGAGACTGGGGTTCAGAAAGACTTTTACAGAAAGCAGAGGTGGGAGACTGGGGTTCAGAAGGACTTTTACAGAAAGCAAAGTTCGGAGACTAGGGTGCAGAAGGACCATTGCAGAGAGCAGAGTTCGGAGACTGCAATACATGAGGACTGTTACAGAGAGCAGAGATTTGAGAATGGTTTATAGACGAATTGTTTTAGAGTGCAGATGTTGGAGACTGGGGTTTAGAAAAACTGTTGCAGAGAGCAGAGTTTGGAGACTGGGGTGCAGAAGAACTGTCGCAGAGAGAAGACGTTGCAGACTGAGGTGCAGAAAGAATGTTACAGAGAGCAAAGTTTGGAGACTGTAGTGCAGGATTACTTATACAGAAAGCAGAGGTTGTGACTGGGGTGCAGAAGAACCGTTACAGAGAGCAGAGGTTGGAGACTGTGTTACAGAAGGACTATTGCAGAGACCAGAGGTTAGAGAATGGGGTGCAGAAGGACTGTTACAGAGAGCAGAGGTTGAAAACCCTGGTTCAGAAGAATTTTCACAGAAAGCAGAGGTTTGAGACTTGGGTGCAGAAGGACCGTTTCAGAGAGCAGATGTTGGAGACTGGGGTGCATAAGGATTGTTGCAGAGAGCAGAGGTTGGACACAGGGGTGCAGAACAACGGTTGCAGAGAGCATAGGTTGGAGACGGAGGTGCAGAAAAATAGTTACAGAGAGTAGAGGTTGGAGACTGGGGTGCAGAAGGATCGTTGTAGAGAGCAGAAGTTGGATACTGAGTTGCAGAAGAATCATTGAAGATAGCAGAGGTTGAGACTGGGCTGCAGAAGGATCGTTACAGAGAGAAGAGATGGGAAACTATGGTGCAGAAGGACTGTTACAGAAAAGACTGGTTGGAGACTGGGGTGCGGAAGGAATGATGCAGAAAGCAGAGGTTGGAGACTGGGGTGCAGAAAAACTGTTGCAGAGAGCAGAGGTTGGAGACTGAGATGCAGAAGGACTGTTACAAAGAGCAGATCTTGGAGACTCGGGTGAAGAATTATGATACAGAAAGCAGAGGTGTGAAACTGGGGTGCAGAAGGACTGTTACATAGAACAGAGGTTGCAGACTGGCGTGCAGAAGGACTGTTTAAGAGAGCAGAGTTTGGAGACTGGGGTGCATAAGGCCTGCAACAGAGAGCAGAGCTTGGAGACTGGGTTGCAGAAGAACTGTTATAGAGAGCAGAGTTTTGAGGCTGGGTTGCAGAAGGATCTTACAGAGAGCAGTGGTTGGTGACTGTGGGACAGGATGAATATTACAGAGAGCAGTGATTGGAGACTGGGGTGCAGAAGGATCGTGCAGAGAGCAGAGGTTTCAGACTAAGGTGCAGTAGAACTGTAACAGAAGGCAGAGGTGGAGACTGAGGTGCATCAGGACTGTTACAGACAGCAGAGTTTGGTGACTGAGGTGCAGAAGGACTGTTACAGAAAACAGAGGTTGGAAATTGGGGTAGAGGGACCGTTACAGAGAGCAGAGGTTGGAGACTGTGGTATAGAAAGACTGTAACAGAGAGCACAGGTTGGAGAATATGGTGCAGAAGAACTGTTACGGAGAGCAGAGGTTGGAAACTGGGGTGAAGAAGGATTGTTACAGAGAGCAGAGGTTGGAGACTGGGGTGCAGAAGCACTGTTACACAGAGCAGAGATTGAAGACTGGGGTGTAGAAGAACTGTTGCAGAGAGCAGAATTTGGAGACTGAGTTGCAGAAGGACTGTTGAGGAGAGGATACGTTGGAGACTGGGGTGCAGAAGGATTGTTGCAGAGAGCAGAGGTTGGAGACTGAGGTGCTAAAAGACTGTTATAAATAGCAGAGGTTGGAGACTGGGGTTCAGAAGGCCTGTAACGGAGAGCAGAGTGTGGAGAAGGGCTCTAGAATGACTGTTACAGATAACAGAGTTTGGAGACTGGGTTGAAGAAGGATCTAACTGAGAGCAGATGTTGGGGACCCAGGTGCAGATGGACTGTTACAGAGAGTAAAGGTTGGAGACTGAGGTACAAAAGGATCATAGCAGAGAACAGCGTTTTAAGACTGAGGTGCAGAAGGACAATTGCAGAGACCACAGGTTGGAGACTGGAGTGCAGAAGGACTGTTGCAGAGAGAAGAGGTCGGGGACTGGGATGTAGAAGACTTCTTATAGAGAACAGACTTTGGAGACTGGGGTGCAAAAGGCCTGTTATAGAGAGGAGAGTTGGGAGAAGGTGTGCAGAAGGACTGTTAGAGAGAGGAGAGTTGGGAGACTGGGTTGAGAAGGATCTTACTAAGAGCAGATGTTGGTGACTGAGGTGTAAAATAATCGTTGCTGAGAGAGGATTTTGGAGACTGGGGTGCAGAAGGACTGTTACAGAGAGCAGAGTTTGGATACTGGGGTGCAGAAGGCCTGTTAAAGAGAGCAGAGGTAGAAGACTGGCGTGCAGAAAGACTGTTATAGAGAGCAGAGTTAGGAGAGTGGGTAGCAAAAGGATCTTACAGAGAGCAGAGTTTGGAGACTGAGGTGAAGGAGGACTGTTACAGAGAGCAGTGGTTGGAGACTGGGGTTCAGAAGGATCCTGCAAAAAGAAGAGGTTTCAGACTGAGGTGTAGATCGAGTGTTACAGAGAGCAGAGGTTGGAGACTGAGGTGCAGAAGAACTGTTACAGGGACCAAATTTTGGAGACTGTTTTGCAGAAGGATCTTATATAGAGCAGAGTTTGGAGACTGAGGTGCAGAAGGACTGTTACAAAGAGCAGATGTTGAAGTCTTGGGTGCAGAAGGATTGTTGCAGAGAGCAAAATTTTCAGACTGAGGTACAGAAGGACTTTTGTAGAGAGCAAATGTTGGAGACTGGGGTGCAGAAGTTTCGTTGCAGAGAGCAGAAGTTGGAGACTGCAGTACAGAAGGACTGTTCCAGAGAGAAGAGGTTGGAGACTAGGGTACACAAGAAATTTTTCAGAGAGCAGATGTTGGATACTGTTGTTCAGAAGGACTGTTTCAGAGAACAGAAGTTGTAGAATGGGGTTCAGAAAGACTTTGGAGAGAGCAGAGGTTGGAGACTGAGGTGCAGAAGGACGGAGAAAGAAAGCAGAGGTTGGAAACTGGCTTGCAAAAGGACCTTTACAGAGAGCAGAGTTTGGAGCCTGCAGTACAGAAGGACTGTAACAGAGAGAAGGGTTTGGAGACTGGGGAGCAGAAGGAGTGTTGCAGAGTACAGACGTTTGAGACTGGGGTGCAGCAGGACCGTTGCAGAAAGCAGAGGTTTGAGACTGGCATGGAGAGCGAATATTACAGAGAGCAGACTTTGGAAACTGGGGTCAGAAGGTTCTTTCAGACAGCAGAGGTTGGAGACTGGGGTGCAGAAGGATCGTTGCAGAGAGCAGAGTATGGACACTGGGGTGCGGAAGGACTGTGGCAGAGAGTAGATGTTGGAGACTGGGGTGCAAAAGGACTTTTTAAAGAGCAGATGTTGGACACTGGGGTGCAGAATAACTCTTTCATAGAGCAGAGGTTGAAGACTGAGGAGGAGAAGGACTGTTACCGAGAGCAGCGTTTGGAGACTTGGCTGCAGAAGGACTGTTACACAGAGCACACGTTGCAGACTGGGGTGCAGGAAGAAATTTGCAGACAGCAGAGGTTGGAGACTGGGGTATATAAGACTGTTGCAGATAGTAGAGTTTGGATATGAGGTGCAGAAAAACTGTTACAGAGAGCAGAGATTGTAGACTGGGGTGCAGAAGGACTGATACAGAAAGCAGAGGTTGGAGACTGGGGTGCAGAAGGACCGTTACAGAGAGAAGAGTTTGGAGACTGCGGTAAAGAGGGATTGTTACAGAGAGTAGGGGTTGGCGACTAGGGTGCAGAATTTGTGTTGAAAGAACAGAGTTTTGAGAATGAGGTGCAGAAGGACTGTTACAGAGAGCAGAATTTTTAGACAAGGTTGCAGAAAGATCTTACAGAGAGCAGAGATTGTAGACCGAGATGCAGCAGGACTGTTACAGAGTGCAGAGGTTGGAGACTGGGGTGCAGAAGGATTGTTATAGAGAACAGACTTTTGAGACTGGGGTGCAAAGGTTTGTTACAGAGAGGAGAGTTGGGAGAAGGCGGGCCGAAGGACTGTTACAGAGGGCAGTGTATGGAGACTGGGTTGGAGAAGGAACTTACAAAGAGCAGATGTTGGAGAGTGAGGTGCAGAAGGACTGTTACAGAGAGTAGAGGTTGGAGACTGAGGCACAGAAGGATTGTTACAGAGAGTAGAGTTTGGAGACTGGGGTGTAGAAGGACGGTTGCACACACCAGACGTTGGAGACTTGGGTGTATAAGGACTGTTGCAGAAAACAGAAGTTGGAATCTGGGGTGCTGTCGGACTGTTGCAGAGAGCAGATGTAGGAGACTTAGATGCAGAAGGACTGTTACAAAGAGCAGATGTTTGTGGCTGGCGTGCAGAAGGACTGATACAGAGAGCAGAGTTTGGAAACTGGGGTGCAGAAGGCCTTTTACAGAGAGCAGAGGTTGGACACTGGGGTGCAGAAGGGCTGTTACAGAGTGCAGAGTTTGGAGACTGGGTTGCAGAAGGATCTTACGTAGAGCAGAGTTTGGAGTCTTAAATTCAGAATGACTATTACATAGAGCAGAGTTTGAGACTGGGATACAGAAAGATCATTGCAGAGAGCAGATGTTGGACACTGGGGTGCAGAAGGACTATTACACAGAGCAGAGGTTGAAGACTGAGTTGATGAAGGACTGTTACAGAGAGCATATGAGGGAGACAGGTGTGCAGGACTGATACAGAGCAGAAGTTGGAGACTCAGGTGCAGAAGGATTGTGGCAGAGAGCAGAGGTTCGAGACTGAGGTGCAGAAAAATTGTTACAGAGAGCAGAGTTTTGAGACTGGGGTCTAGAAGGACTATAACAGAGAGCAGAGTTTGGAGACTAAGGTGCATAGGGACAGTTACACAGAGCACAGGTTGGAGACTGGGGTGCAGAAAGACTGATACAGAATGCAGAGGTTAGAGACTCGGTTGTAGAAGTACACTTACACAGAGCAGAGGTTGGAGAATGCAGTAGAGAAGGACTGTTATAGAGAGCAGAGTTTGGAGACTGAGATGCAGAAGGACAGTTACAAGAAGCAGATGTTTGCAACTGGCGTGCAAAACGACTTATACAGAGAGCAGAGTTTAGAGACTGGTGTGCAAAAGGACTTTTGCAGAGAGCAGAGGATGGAGACTGGGATGCAGAACGACTTTTGAAGAGAGCAGAGGTTGCAGACTGAGTTGCAGAAGGACTGTAACAGAGGGCAGAGTTTTGAGACTGTGGTGCATAACGACTGATACAGAAAGCAGAGGTTGGATACTGGGGTGCATAAGGACCCTTACAGAGAATAGCAGATGGAGACTGCGGTACAGAAGGACTATTACTGAGAGCAGAGGTTAAAGACTGGGGTGCAAAAGAACTGACGTAGAAACCAGAGGTTGGAGACTGGGATGCTGAATGATCGTTGGGGCTATCAGAGTATAGAGACTGGGGTGTAGAAGGACTGTTGCAGAGAGCCGAGGTTGGAGACTGGGGTGTAGAATTACTGTTGCAGAGAGCAGAGTTTGGAGACTGAGGTGAAGAAAGACTGTTAAGAGAGCAGAGGTTGGAGACTGGGGTGCAGAAGGACTGATACAGAAAGCAGAGGTTGGAGACTGAGGTGCAGATGGACTGTTGCAGAGACCAGAGTTTTGAGACTGTGGTGGAGAAGGACTGTTGCAGAGAGCAGATGTTGAAGACTTGGGTGCAGACGGATCGTTGGTGCGAGCAGATTATGGAGACTGGGGTGTAGAATTACTGTTTCAGAGAACAGAGGTAGGAGTCTGAGGTGCAGAAGGACCATTGCAGAAAGCAGAGGTTGGAGACTGGGTTTCAGAAGGATCCTACAGAGAGCAGAGTTTGGAAACTGAGGAGCAGAAGGAGTGATACAGAAAGTAGAGGTTGGAGACTTGGGTGGAGAAGGACTGTTGCAGAGAGCAGAGTTTGGAGACTTGGTTGGAGAAGGATTGTTGCAGACAGCAGATGTTGGAGACTGGGGTGCAGAAGGCATGTGACAGAGAGCGTAATTTAGAGATTGGGGTGCATATGGACTATTGCAAAGAGCAGAGGTTGCAGACTGAGGTGCAGAAGTACTGATAAGGAGAGCAGGGTTTCGAGAAAATGGTGCAAAAAAATGATACAGAAAGCAGAGGTTGGACAATGTGGTGCAGGAAAACCCTTACAGAGTTTGGAGACTGCGGTAATGAAGGACTGTTACAGAGAGCAGAGGTTTAAGACTGGGGTGCAGAATAACTATTGTAGAGATCAGAGTTTGAAGACTGGGGTGCAGAAGGACCATTGCATAAAGCAGAGGTTGGAGACTGGGTTTCAGAAGGATCTTACGTGGAGCTGAGTTTGGACACTGAGGTGCATAAGGACTGTTGCAGAGATAAGAGGTTGGAGATTGGGACGCAGTAGGACTGTTGCAGAGAACAGTGTTTGGAGTCTGAGGTGCAGAAGGACTGTTACAGAGAGCAGAGGTTGGAGACTTAGATGCAGAATGACTTATACATTATGCAGAGTTTGGAGACATGGGTGCAGAAGGACCGTTACAGAGAGCAGAGGTTGGAGACTGCAGTACAGAAGGACTGTTACAGAGAGCAGAGTTCGAAGACTGGGGTGCAGAAGCATTGTTGCAGACAGCAGAGGTTGCAGAGTGAGGTGCAGACGGACTGTTACAGAGAGCAGAGTTTAAAGACTGTGGTGAAGAAGAACTGATACAGAAAGCAGAGTTTGGAGATTGGGGTGCAGAAGCACTGATACAGAAAGCAGAGTTTGGAGAGTGGGGTGAAGAAGGACCCTTATGGAGAACTGAGGTTGAAGACTGCGGTAGAGAAGATCTGTTGTTGAGAATAAGGTTGGAGACTGGGGTGCAGAGGGACCATTGCAGAGAGAAGAGGATGGAGCCTGGGGTGCAGAAGAAATGTTACAGAGAGCAGAGTTTGGAACCTGGGGTACAGAAGGATCTTATAGAGAGCAGAGTTTGGAGACTGGGTTGCAGAGAGACTGTTGCAGAGCAGACGTTGGAGAATGGGGTGCAGAAGGATCGTTGTAGAGAGCAGATTATGGAGACGGGGGTATAGAAGGTCTTTCCCAGAGAGCAGAGTTTGGAGACTGGTGTGTAGAACGACTCTTGCAGAAAGCAGTTGTTGGAGACTGAGGTGCAGAAGGACTGATACAGTGAGCAGAGATTGAGACTGAGGTGCAAAAGGAATGTTACAGAGAGCAGAGGTTGGAGACTGGGGTGCAGAAAGACTGATACCGAAAGCATAGGTGAGAGACTAGGGTCCAGAATTACCGTTACAAAGAGCAGAGGTTGGAGACTGCAGTACAGAAGGACTGTTACAGAGAGCAGATGTTGCAGACTGTGGTGCAGAAGGACTGTTATAGAGAACAGAAGTTTGAGACTGGGGTGCAAAAGAACCGTTGCTGAGAGTAGAGGTTAAAGACTAATGTGCAGAAGGATTGTTACAGAGAGTATAGGTTGGAGACTGGGGTGCAGAAGGACTGTTACAGAGAGAAGAGTTTGGAGACTTGGGTGCAGAAGGATCTTTCAGAGAGCTTAGGTTGGGGACTGGGGTACAGAAGGACTTTTGCAGAGAGCAGAGTTTGGAGACTGGGGTGCATAAGGACCGTTGCTGAGAGCAGAGGTTGATGAATGGGGTGCAGAAGGACTGTTACAGAGAGCAGAGTTTGGAGACTGGGTTGTAGAAGTTTCTTTCCGAGAGCAGAGTTTAGAAAATGAGGTGCAGAAGGACTGTTACAGAGAGCGGCGGTTGGAGAGTGGGGTGCAGAAGGACTGTTCAAGAGAGCAGAGCAGATATTGGAGACTGGTGTATAGAATGACTGTTGAAGAGAGCACATGTTGGAAATTGGGGTGCAAAAAGACTGTTGCAGAGAGCAGAGATTGGAGACTGAGGTGTAGAAGGACTCTTACAGAGTGCAGATGTTTGAGACTGGGATGCAGAAGGATCGTTGCAGAGAGCAGAAGTTGGAGGCTTAGGTGCAGAAAGATCATTGCAGAGAGCAGAGGTTAGAGACTGGGGTGCAGAAGCATCGTCACAGAGAGAAGAGTTTTGAATTTGGGGTGCAGAAGAACTTTTACAGAGAGCACAGGTAGGAGACTGGGGTAAAGAAGGACGAATAAAGAGAAAAGAGTTTGGAGACCCGGTACAGAAAGATTTCTATAAAGAGCAGATGTTGGACACTGGGATGCAGAACGACTGTTGCAGAGAACAGAGGTTGGAGACTGGGTTGCAGTAGGACTGTTGCATAGAGCAGAGGCTGGAGACTGGGGAGCACAAGCATCGTTGCAGAGAGTAGCTGTTGGAGACTGGGGTGAAGAATTCCTCTTACAGAAAGCAGTGATTTGAGACTGGGGTACAGAAGGCCTGTTAGAGAGAGCAGAGATTGGAGACTGGGGTGCAGAATGTGTTTCAGTCAGCAGAAATTGTGGACTAAGGTTAAAAGGGTCTTATAGAAAGCAAAGGTTGGAGACTGATGTACAGAAGGACTGTTACAGAGAGTAGAGTTTGAAAACTGGGTGCAGAAGGATTGTTGCAGAGAGCAGAGTTTTCAGACTGAGGTACAGAAGAACTGTTTCAGAGAGAAGATGTTGGAGACTGGGGTTCACCAGGACTGTTGCAGAGAGCAGAGTTTTGAGACTGCCAAAAAATCTGTGCAGTTAGAAGAGGTTGGAGTCTTGAATTTAGAAGGACTGTGGCGGAGAGCAGACGTTGGAGACTGGGGTGCAGAAAGATTACTGTAGAGAGCAGAGGTTGGAGACTGGGGTGCAGAAGTACTGTTGCAGAGAGCAGAGGTTGGAGACTGAGGTGCAGAAGGACTTTTACAGAGAGCAGATTTTGGAGACTGTGGTGCTGGACTGATACAGAAAACAGATGTTGGAGACTGGGGTGCAGAATGATTGTTGCAGACAGCAGAGGTTGGAGACTGGGTTGCAGAAAGACTGTTGCATAGAGCAGAGGTTGGAGACTTAGGTGCAGAAGGACTGTTACAGAGAGCAGAGGTTGGAGACTGTGGTGCAGAAAGACTGATACAATAAGCAGAGTTTGGAGACTGGGGTGCAGAAGGTTTATTGCAGAGAGCAGAGTTTTCAGACTGAGGTACAGAAGAAATTTTGCAGAAAGCAGATGTTGTTGACTTGGTTGCACAAGGACTGTTGCAACGAACAGATTTTGGAGACTGGGGTGCAGAAGGATCGTTGTAGAGAGCAGACGTTGGAGACTGGTGTGCAGATGGACTGATAAAGAGAGCAGAGTTAGGAACCTGGGATGCAGAAGGCCTGTTACAGAGAGCAGAGTTTGGAGACTGGGGTGATTAAGGACAGTTACAGAGAAAAGAGTTTGGAGACTGGGTAGCAGAAGGATTATACAGAGAGCAGAGATTGGAGACTGAGGTGAAGAAGCACTGTTACAGAGAGTAGAATTTGGAGACTGAGTTGCAGAAGGACCCTTGCAGAGAGCAGAGATTGGAGACTGAGGAGTAGAAGTACTATTGCAGAGAGCAGAGGTTTTAGACTGCGATGTAGAAGGACTGTTGCAGAGAGCAGAGGTTGGAGACTGCGGTGCAGAAGGACTGTTATAGAGAGCAAAGGTTGGAGACTGGGGTGCAGAAGGACTGATACAGAAAGCAAATATTAGACTCTGGGGTACAGAAAGTCCATTACAGAGAGCAGAGTTTGGATTCTGCAGTACATGAGAACTGTTAAAGAGAGAAGAGGTTGGAGACAGGGTGCAGAAGGACTGTAAAAGAGAGCAGATGTTGGCAACTAGGGTGTCGAAGAACTGTTTAAGAGAGCAGAGGTTGGAAAGAGCGGTGCAGAAGGATCTTACAGAGAGCAGAATTTGTAGACTGAGGTGCAGAAGGACTGTTCTGGAGATCAGAGGTTGGAGACTGGGGTGCAGTAGGATCATTGTAGAGAGCGGAGTTTAAATACTGGGGTGCAGAAGGATCGTTGCAGAGTTTGGAGACTGGGGTGCAGAAGGCCTGCTACAGAGAGCAGATTTGTAGACTGGCGTACAGAAGTCCTGTTACAGAGAAGAGAGGTTGGAGACTGGGGTGCAGAAGGACTGTTAGAGAGAGCAGAGTTTTAACTGGGTTGCTGAAGGATCTTACAGAGAGCAGAGGTTGGAGAGTAAGGTGCAGGTGGAATGTTACAGAGAGCAGTGGTTGAAAACTGGGGTGCAGAAGGATCATGGAGAGCAGAGGTTTCAGACTGAGGTGCAGAAGTACTGTTACAGAGAGCTGAGTTTGGAGATTGAGGAGTAGAAGGACTGATATGGAGAGCAGAGTTTGGAGACTGAGGTGCAGAAGGACTGTTACAGAAAGCAGAGGTTGGAAATTGGGGTGCAGATGGACTGTTACAGAGAGCAGAGGTTGGAAACTACGGTATAGAAGGACTGTTACAGAGAGCACAGTTTGGAGACGGAGGTGCAGAAGGATAGACAAAGAGAGCAGAGGTTGGAGACTGGGGTTCAGAAGGACTGATACAGAAAGCAGAGATTTGAGACTGGGGTGCAGAAGGACCTATACAGAGAGCAGAGTTTGGTGACTGAGGTACAGAAGGATTGTTACAGAGAGCAGATACTGGAGACTGGGGAGCAGAAAGACTGATGCAGAGAACAGAGTTTGGAGACAGGGGTGCCGGAGGACCCTTTCAGAAAGCAGAGGTTGGCGACTGGGGTCTAGAAGGAATGTTAGAGAGCAGAGTTAGGAAACTGGAGTGCAGAAAGATCTTACAGAGTGCACAGGTTGGAGACTGTGGTGCAGAAGGACTGTTGCAGAGAGAAGACGTTGGAGACTGGGGTCCAGAAAGATCGTTGCAGAGAGCAAAGTTTGCAGACTGGGGTGCAGGAGGTTGTTGCAGAGAGCAGAGTTTGGAGACTGAGGTGAAGAAAGACTGTTACAGAGAGCAGATGTTGGAGACTGGGGTGCAAAAGAACTGTTGCAGAGAGAAGAGGTTGGAGACTGAGGTGTAGAAGAACTGTTAAATAGAGCAGAGGTAAGAGACTGGAGTTGAGATTGATCTTACAGAGAGCAGAGGTTGGAGACTTAGGTGCAGAAAGATTGTAACAGACACTTGAGGTAGGAGACTGGGGTGCAGGAGATTCGTTGCAGACAGCAGAGTTTTCAGACTGTAATGCATAAGGACTGTTGCAGAGACCAGATATTGGAGAGTGGGGTGTAGAAGGACTGTTGCATAGAGCATAGTTTGGAGACTGAGGTGCAGAAGGACTGTTACAGTAAGCAGAGGTTGGAAATTGGGGTGCAAAAGTACCGTTAAAGAGAGCAGAGTTTGGAGACTGCGGTTTAGGACTGTTACTGAGAGCAGAGGTTGGCGACTGGGATGCAGAAGGACTCTTACAGAGAGCACAAGTTGAAAACTGAGGTGAAGAAGGATGGATAAAGAGAAAAGAGGTTGGAGACTGCGGTTCAGACAGGCTGATACAGAAATCAGAGTTCGGAGACTGGGGTGTAGAAGAACCAAAACTGAGAGCACTGGTTGGACACTGCGGTACAGAAGGACTGTTATAGAGAGCAGATCTCAGAGACTAGGGAGAAGAAAGACTGTTTCAGAGAGAAGAGGTTGGAGAATGAGGTTCAGAAGGACTGTTACAGATAGCAGAATTTGGAGACTAGGGTGCAGAAGGACTCTTAGAGAGAGCAGAGTTTGGAGACTGGGGTGCAGAAGGACTCTTACAGAGAGCAGAGTTTGGAGACTGGGGTGCAGAAGGACTGTTACAGAGAGCAGTGGTTGGAGACTGGGGTTCAAATGGATCTTACAGAGAGCAGAGTTCAGAGACTGGGGTACAAATGGACTGTTGCAGAGAGCAGAAGTTGGAGACTAAGGTAGAGAAGAATCATTGCAGAGAGAAAAGGTTGCAGACTGGGGTGCAGAAGGCCTGTTGCACAGAGCAGAGTTTGGAGACTGGGTGGCATAAGTTCTGTTAAAGAGAGCAAAGGTTGGAGACTGTTGTGCAGACGGACTGTTAAAGAGTGCCGAGTTTAAAGACTGGGTTGCAGAAAAATGAAACAGAGGGCAGACTTGGGAGACTGAGGTGAAGAAGGACTGTTACAGAGAGCAGAGGTAGGAGACTGGGATGCAGAAAGGTCGTTGCAGAGAGCAGAGTTTTCAGACTGAGGTGTACAATAACTGTGGCAGAGAGCCGATGTTTGAGACTGGAGTGCAGAAGGACTGTTGCAGAGAGCAGATGTTGGTAACTAGTGTCCAGAAGAACTGATGTAGAAAGCAGTGGTTAGAGACTGGGGTGAAGAAGGACAGTTGCAGGGAGCAGAGGTTGGAGACTGAGGATTGGCAGTCCTGTTACAGAGAGCAGAGTTTTAAGACTCGGGTGCAGAAGGACAGTTTAGGAGAGCAGAGGTTAAATACAGGGGTGCAGAAGGATCTTACAGAGAGCAGAATTTGGAGACTGATTGCAGAAGGACTCTGCAGAGATCAGAGGTTGGAGACTGAGATGCAGAAGGACTCTTACAGAGAGTAGAGTTTGGAGACTGGGGTACAGAAGGACTGATACAGAAAGCAGAGATTGGAGTCTGGGGTGCAGAAAGACCGTTACAGAGAGCAGAGGTTGGATTCTGCAGTACAGGAGGACTGTTACAGCGAGCAGAGGTTGATGACTGGGGTGCAGAAGTACTGTAGCAGAGAGCAGATGTTGGTAACTAGGGTGCAGTAGTACTGTAGCAGAGAGCAGATGTTGGTAACTAGGGTGCAGAAAGACTGTTGCAGAGAGCAGAGGTTGGAGACTGGGGTGCAGAAGGACTGTTACATAGAGCAGAGGTTGGAGAAAGGGGTGAAAAAGGATCTTACAGCGAGCAGAATTTGGAGACTGAGGTGCAGAAGGACTTTTGCAGAGATCAGAGGTTGGATAGTGGGGTGCAGTAGGATCATTGCAGAGAGCAAAGGTTCGAGACTGGAGTGCAGAAGGATCGTTGCAGAGAGCATAGGATAAAAACTGGGATGCAGAAGGCCTGCTATAGAGAGCAGAGTTTTGAGACTGGCGTGCAGAAGGCCTGTTACAGAGAGGAGAGGTTGGAGACTGGGGTGCAGAAGGACTGTTACAGAGAGCAGAGTTTGGAGACTGGTTCGCTGAAGGAACTTACATAGAGCAGATGTTGGAGACTCACGTGCAGAAGGACTGTTACAGAAAGCAGAGGTTGAAAATTGGAGTGCAGAAGGATCCTTACAGAGAGCAGAGTTTGAGACTGTGTTATAGAAGGACTGTTACAGAGAGCAGAGGTTGGAGACTGGGGTAAAGGAGAACTGTTACAGAAAGCACAGGTTGGAGACTGAGGTGCAGAAAGACAGATACAAAGAGCAGAGGTTGGAGACTGGGTTCAGAAAAACTGATTCAAAAAAAGCAGAGTTTGGAGACTGGGTTGCAGAAGGACCATTACAGAGAGCAGAAGTTGGAAACTGCAGTACATAAGGTCTGTTACAGAGAGCAGATCTTGGAGACAGGGGAGCACAAGGACTGTTGCAGAGGACCGAGGTTGGAGACTGGGGTGGAGAAGAAATGTTACAGAGAGCAGAGTTTGGAAACTGGAGTGCAGAAGAATCTTACAGAGAACAGAGTTTGGAGACTGTGGTGCACAAGGACTGTTGCAGAGAGCAGACTTTGGAGACTGGGGTCCAGAAGGTTCGTTTCTGAGAGAAGATTTTGGAGACTGGGGTGCAGAAGGACTGTTACAGAGAGCAGAGGATGGAGACTGACGTGCAGAAGGACTGTTACAGAGAGCAGCGTTTGGAGACTGGGGTGCAGAAGGACTGTTACAGAGAGCAGAGTTTGGAGACTGGGGTGCAGAAGGACAGTTGCCGAGAACAGATTTGGAGACTTGGGTGCAGAAGAATCGTTGCAGAGAGAAGATGTTTTAGACTGGGGTGAATAAAGCCTGTTAGAGAGAGCAGAGGTTGAAGACTGGGTTGCAGAAGTCCTGTTAAAGAAAGCAGAGTTTGGAGTCTGGGGTGCAGAAGGACAGTTGCCGAGAGCAGATTAGGAGACTTGGGTGGAGAAGAATCGTTTCAGAAGGAAGAGGTTGGAGACTGGGGTGCAGAAGGCCTATTACAGAGAGCAGAGTTTGGAGACTGGGTTGCAGAAGTCCTGTTACAGAGAGCAGAGGTTGGAGACTGTTTTGCAGAAGGACTGTTACAGAGTGCAGAGTTTAAAGACTGTGTTGCAGAAGGATCATATAGAGAGCAGATTTGGGAGACTGAGGTGCAGAAGGACTGTTACAGAGAGCAGAGGTAGGAGACTGAGGTGCAGAAGGTTCGTTGCAGAGAGCAGAGTTTTCAGACTGAGGTGCAGAAGAACTGTTGAAGAGAGCATATGTTGGAGACTGGGGTGCGGAAGGTCTGTTGCAGAGAGCAGATATTGGTAAATAGGGTGTAGAAGGACTGTTGTAGAGTGCAGAGTTTGGAGACTGGGATGCAGAAGGACTGTTGCAGAGAGCACAGGTTGGAGACTGAGGTGCGGAAGTCCTGTTACAGTGAGCAGAGTTTGGAGACTCGGGTGCAGAAAAACTTTTAGAGAGAGCAGAGTTTGGAAACAGGGGTGTAGAAGGATCTTACAGAGAGCAGAGGTTGAAGACTGAGGTGCAGAAGAACTGTTGCAGAGATCAGAGGTCGGAGATTGGGGTGCAGTAGGATCATTTCAGAGAGCAGAGGTTGAAGACTGGGGTGCAGAAGGATCGTTGCAGAGAGCAGCGTTTGGAGACTGGGATGCAGAAGGCCTGCTATGGAGAGCAGAGTTTGGAGACTGGCGTGCAGAAGGCCTGTTACAAAGAGGAGAGTTTGGACACTGGGTTGCTGAAGGATCTTACAGAGAGCAGAGGTTGGAGACTGAGGTGCAGAAGGACTGTTTCAGAGATGAGAGGTTGGAGACTGGGGTGCATTAGGATCATGGCGGAGAGCAGAGGTTGGAGACAGCGGTGCAAAATGATCCTTGCATAGAGTAGAGTTTGAAGACTGGCATGCAGAAGGCCTGTTACTAAGAGGAGAGGTTGGAGACTGGGGTGCAGAAGGACTGTTATAGAGAGCAGTGTTTTGAGACTGAGTTGCTGAAGGATTTTACAGAGAGCAGAGGTTGGAGACTGAGGTGTAGCTTGACTATTAAAGAGAGCAGTGGTTGAAGACTGGGTGCAAAAGGATCGTGCACAGAGCAGAGATTTCAGACTGAGGTTCAGAAGGACTGTTACAGAGAACAGAGGTTGGAGACTGCGGTATAGGCCTGTTAGTGAGAGCAGAGTTTGGAGACTGGGATGCAGAAGGACTCTTACATAGAGCATAGTTTGGAGACTAAGGTGCAGAAGGATTGATACAGAGAACAGATTTTGGAGACTGGGGTTAAGGCAGACTGATACAGAAAGCAGAAGTTGTAGACTGGGGTGAAGAAGGACTGTAATAAAGCGCAGAGTTTGGAGACTGTGGTTCAGAAGGACTGTTACAGAGAGCTGATCTCGGAGACTGGGAAGCAGAAAGACTGTTGAAGAGAACAGAGTTAGGAAACTGGGTGGAGAAGGAGTGTTACAGAGAGCAGAGTTTGGAAACTGGAGTGCAGAATGATCATACAGAGAGCAGAGGTTGGAGACTGTGGTGCAGAAGGACTGTTGCAGAGAGCAGACGTTAGAGACTGGGGTCCAAAAGGATCGTTGGAGAGAGCAGAGGTTGGAGACTGGGGTGCAGAAGGATTGTAGCAGAGAGCAGATGTTGAAGACTGGGGTGCAGAAGGACTTTTGCAGAGAGCAGATTTTAGAGACTGGGGTGCAAAAGGACTGTTACATAGAGCAGAGGTTGGAGACTGAGGTGCAGAAAGACTGTTACAGAGAACAGAGTTCGGAGACTTGGGTGCAGAAGTACTGTTACAGAGAGCATAGGTTGGAGACTGGGGTTCAGTTGGATCTTACAGAGAGCAGAGATTGGAGACTGGGGTTCAAAACGAGTGTTGCAGAGAGCAGATATTGGAGACTGGGGTGGAGAAGAATCATTGCAGATAGAAGAGGTTGGAGACTGGGGTGCAGACGTTCTGTTAAAGAGAGCAGAAGTTGGAGACTTGGTTGTAGACGTCCTGTTACAGAGAGCAGAATTTGGAGACTGTTGTGCAGAAAGACAGATAAAAAGTTCAGAGTTTAAAGACTGGGTTGAAGAAGGATCTTACAAAGAGCAGAGTTGGGAGACTGAGGTGCAGAAGGCCTGTTACAGAGAGCCGAGGTATGAAACTGGGGTGCAGAAGGGTCGTTGCAGAGAGCAGAGTATTCAGACTGAGGTGCAGAAGAACTGTTGCAGACAGCAGATGTTGGAGACCCGGGTGCAGAAGGACTATTTCAGAGAGCAGATGTTGGTAACCAGTGTGGAGAAGAACTCTTGAAGAGATAATAGGTTGGAGACTGGAGTGCAGAAGGACTGTTGCAGAGAGCAGAGGTTTAATACAGAAGTGCAGACGCATCTTACAGAGAGCAGAATTTGGAGACTGAGGTGCAGATGGACTGTCGTAGAGAGCAGATTTTGGAGACTGGGTTTCAGAAGGCCTGCTACAGAGAGCATAGTTTGGACACTGGAGTGCAGAAGGCCTGTTACAGAGAGGAGAGGTTGGAGACTGGGGTGCAGAAGGACTGTTATAGAGAGCTGAATTTGGAGACTGGGTTGCTGAAGGATCTTAAGGAGAGAAGAGGCTGGAGACTTAGGTGCAGGTGGACTGTTACAGAGAGCAGTGGTTGGAGACTGAGGTGCAGAAGGACCATGCAGAGAAGAGAGATGTCAGACTGAGGTGCAGAAATCTTGTTAAATAGAGCAGAGGTTGGAGACTGAGGTGCAGAAGGATTTTTACAGAGAGCAGAGTTTGGAGACTGGGGTGCAGAAGGACTGTTGCAGAGAGCAGAGGTTGGAGACTGGGGTGTAGACAGACCGTTACAGAGAGCAGAGTTTGAATACTGAAGTATAGAAGGACTGTTGCAGAGAGCAGAGTTTGAAGACTGGGGTGCAGAAGGACTTTTGAAGAGAGCAGAGTTTGGAGATTGAGGTGCAGAAGTTCTGTTACATAGAGCAGAGGTTGGAGATTGGGGTGCAGAAGGATCGTTACAAGGAGCATAGCTTGGAGACAGGGGTGCAAAAGGATCTTACAGAGAGCAGATGTTGGAGACTGAGGTGCAGATGGACTGTTTCAGAGATCAGAGGTTGGAGCCTGGGGTGCAGAAGGATCGTTGCAGAGAACAGAGTTTGGAGACTGGCGTGCAGAAGTCCTGGTACAGAGAGAAGATGTTGGAGACTGGGGTGCAGAATGACTGTTATAAAGAGCAGTGTTTGGAGACTGCGTGGCTGAAGGTTCTTACATAGAGCAGTGGTTGGAGACTGAGGTGTAGCTTGACTGTTACAGAGAGTAGTGGTTGAAGACTGTGTGCAATAGGATCATGCACAGAGAAGAGGTTTTAGACTGAGGTGCAGAAGGACTGTTACAGAGAACAGAGGTTGAAGACTGAGGTGTAGAAGAAGTGTTACAGAGAGCAGAGCTTGGAGACTCAGGTGCAGAAGGAATGTGACAGGAAGCAGAGTTTAGAAATTGGGTTGCAGAAAAACTTTTACAGAGAGCAGAGGTTGGAGATTGCGATAAAAGATTCTTATCGAGAGCAGATGGTGGATACTGGGGAGCAGAAGGACTCTAACATAGAGCACAGGTTAGAGACTGAGGTACAGGAGGATAGATACAGAGAACAGAGGTTGGAGACTTGGGTTCAGAAATACTGATACAGCAAACAGAGGTTAGAGATTGGGGTGTAGAAGGACCGTTACAAAGAGCAGAGGTTGGATACTGCGGTACAGAAGGACTGTTACCGAGAGCAGATCTCGGAGACTGGGGAGCAGAAGGACTGTTGCAGAGGACAGAGGTTGGAGACTGGGTTGGAGAAGGAATGTTACAGAAAGCAGAGTTTGGAAACTGGAGTGCAGAAGGATCTTACAGAGAGCATAGGTTGAGGACTGCGGTGCAGAAGGACTGTTGCAGAGAGCAGACGTTAGAGTCTGGGTTCCAGAAGCATCGTTGCAGAGAACAGAGTTTGGAGACTGGGGTGAAAAAAGGACTGTTACATAGAGCAGAGTTTGGAGACTGGGGTGCGGAACTACTGTTGCAGAGAGCAGATGTTGGAGACTGGGGTGGAGAAGAATCATTGCAGAGAGAAGAGGTTGGAGACTTTTGTGCAGAAGGAATGTTACAGAGTGCAGAGTTTAAAGACTTGGTTGCAAAAGGATCTTACAGAGAGCAGATTTGGGAGACTGAGGTGCAGAAGGACTGTTAGGAGAGCAGAGGTAGGAGACTTGGGTGCAGAAGGACTGTTACAGATAGCAGAAATTGGATGCAGGTTTGCAGAAGCATCTTACAGAGAGGAGAATTAGGAGACTGAGGTGCAGAAGGATTGTTGTAGAGATCAGAAGTTGGAGAGTGGGGTGAAGTTGGATCATAGCAGAGAGTTGATGTTGGAGACTGGGGTGCAGAAGGATCATTGCAGAGAGCAGATTTTGGAGACTTGGGTCCAGAAGTCCTGCTATAGAGAGAAGAGTTTGGAGACTGACGTGCAGAAGGCCTGTTACAGGAGAGGTTGGAGACTGAGGTGAAGGTGGACTGTTACACAGAGCAGTGGTTGGAGACTGGGGTGCATAAGGACTGGTACAGAGAGCAGAGTTTGGAGACTGAGGTGCAGAAGGATTGTTACAGAAAGCAGAGGTTGGAAATTGGGGTGCAGAAGGACCGGTACAAAGACAAAAGTTTGTAGACTGAAGTATAGAAAAACTATTTCAGAGAGAAGAAGTTGGAGACTGGGGTGCAGAAGGAATGTTACAAAGAGCACACTTTGGAGACTGAGGTGCAGAAGGAATGTTACAGAAAGCAAAGGTTGGAAATTGGGGTGCAGATGGAATGTAACAGAGAGCACAGTTTGAAACTGAGGTGCAGAATGATAGATACAGAGAGCAGAGTTTTGAGACTGAGGTTCAGAAGTACTGATACAGTAAGCAGAGTTTGGAGACTGGGGTGCTGAAGGACCGTTACGGAGAGTAGAGGTTGGAGACTGGGAAGCAGAAGGACTGTTGCAGAGGACAGAGTTTGGAGACTGGGGTGCCACAGGACACTTGCAGAAAGCAGAGGATAAAGACTGGGGTGGAGAAGGAATGCTACAGAGAGCAGAGTTTGGAAACTGGAGTGCAGAAAGATCTTACAGAGAGCAGAGTTTGGAGAATGGGGTTCAGAAGGACTGTTAGAGAGAGCAGAGGTTAGAGACTGAGTTGCAGAAGGACTGTTACAGAGAGCAGAGTTTGTAGACTGAGGTGCAGAAGGACTGTTACAGAGAGCAGAGTTTGGAGATTGGAGTGCAGATGGACTTATACAGAAAGCAGAGTCTCCGGTGCTGAAGGACTGTTGCAGAGAGCAGAGGATGGAGAATGGGGTGCAAAAGGCCTGATATAAAGAGCAAAGGTTGGAGACTGGGGTGCAGAAGGACTGTTACAGACAGCAGAATTTGGAGACAGGGTTGCAGAAGGATCTTACAGAGAGCAGAGTTTGGAGACTGTGGTACACCAGGACTGTTACAGAGAGCAGAGGTTGGAGACTGGGTTGCAGAATGATCGTTGCAGTGAACAGAGTTTTCAGACTTAGGTGGAGAAGGACTGTTGCAGAGAGCAGATATTGGAGACTGGGGTGCAGAAGGACTTTTGCAGAGAGCAGAGGTTGGAGACTGGGGTGCAGAAGAATCGTTGTAGTCAGCAGAGGTTTGAATCTGGAGTGCAAAAGACTGTTACAAGAACAGAGTTTGGACAAGGGGTGCAGGAGGAATGTTACATAGGACAGAGTTTACAGACTGGGTTGAAGAAGGATCTTACAGAGAGCAGATGTTGGAGACTGGGGTGCAGAAGGACTGTTCCAGATAGCAGAGGTTGGAGACTGGGGTGTAGAAGGACTGTTGCAGGGACAAAAATTTGAGACAGCGGTTCTGAAGGATCATTGAAGAGGGCAGAGTTTGAAGTCTGAGATGCAGAAGGACTGTTAAAGAGAGTAGAGGTTGGAGACTGAGGTACAGAAGGATTGTTACAGAGAGCAGTGGTTGGAGACTGGGGTGCAGAAGGAATGTTGCAGATAGCAGAGGTTGGAGACTGGGGTGTAGAAGGAATTTTGCGGGCAACAGAGGTTGGAGACTGCGGTGCAGAAGGACTTTTGCAGAGAGCAGAGTTTCGAGACTGATGTACAGTAGGACTGTTACAGAGAGCAGAGGTTGGAGACTGGGGTGCAGAAGGACTTTTGCAGAGAGCAGAGGTTGGATACTGGGGTGCAAAAGGATCATTGTAGAGAGCAGAGGTTGGAGACTTGGGTGCAGAAAGATTGTTACAGAGAGCAAAGTTTTGAGACTGGTGTGCAGAAGGACTGTTGCAGAGAGCAGACGTTGGAGACTGGTGTGCAGAAGGATCTTTGCAGACTGCAGTGGTTTGAGACCGGGGTGCAGAAGGACTGTAGTAGAGAGTAGAGTTTCGAGACTGAGGTTAAGAAGAATCGATGCAGAGAGCTGAGTTTTGAGACTTAGGTGCAAAAGGATTGTTGCAGAGACCAGAGGTTGGAGACTGAGGTGCAAGAGGACTGTTACAGAGAGTAGAGGTGCGAGATTTGGGTGCAAAAGGCCTGTTACAGAGAGCAGAGTTTGGAGACTAGGGTGCAGAATGATCGTTGTAGAGAGCAAAATTTTGCGACTGGGGTGCAGAAGGATTGTTGTAAATAACAGAGTTTGGAGACTGGGGTGCAGAAGGCCTGTTACGAAGAGCAGACTTTGGTCAAAGGTTCAGAAGTACATTTACAGAGAGTAGTTTTTGAAGACTGAGGTGCAGAAGGATAATTACAGAGAGCAGAGGTTAAAGACTGAGGTGCAGAAGGATTGTAGGGAGAGCAGAGGTTGGAGACTGGGTTGCAGAGGGTGTGTTGCAGAGAGCATAGGCTGGACACTGGGGTGTATAAGGACTGTAGTGGAGAGCACAGGTTCACAATGGGGTGCAGAAGGACTGTTGCAGAGAGCAGAGGTTGGAGACTGGGTTACAGATGGACTTTTACAGAGGCAGAAGTTAAAGATTTGGTACAGAAGGTCTGTTGCAGAGAGAAGATGTTGGAGATTGGGGTGCAGAAGGACTGTTGCAGAGAGCAGAGTTTGTAGACTGAAGTGGAGAAAGACTCTTACAGAGAGCAGGTGTTGAAAATTGTGGGTGCAGATGGACTGATACAGTAAGCAGAGTTTGGAGACTGAGGTGCAGAAGGATTGTTGAAGAGAGCAGAGATTGTAGACTGAGGAACAGAAGCACTGTTACACAGAGCAGAGGTTGGAGAATGGGGTACAAAAGGCCTGTTACAGAGAGCAGAGGTTGGAGACTGGGGTGCAGAAGGACTGTTACAGAGAGCAGAGTTTTGAGAATGGGGGGCAGAAGGATCCTTGCCGAGAACAGAGATTTTCAGACTGAGGTGCAGAAGGACTGTTGCAGAGAGCAGAGTTTGGAGACTGTGGTGAAGAAGGACCCATACATAGAGCAGATTTTTGAGAGTGCACTACAGGAGGACTGTTACAGAGAATAGATGTTGGAGACTGGGGTGAAGAAGGACTGTTGCAGAGAGCCGAGGAAGGAGAATTGGGTGCAGAAGGATTGTTGTGGAGAGAAGGGTACTGAGACTGAGGTGCAGAAGGACTGTTACAGAGAGCAGAGGTTGGAGACTGGGGTGCTGATGGACTGATACAGAAAGCAAAGGTTAGAAACTGGGGTGCAGAAGGACCGTTACAGTGAGCAGATTTTGGAGACTACACTATAGGAGGACTTTTACAGAGAGCAGAGGTTGAAGACTAGGGTGGAGAAAGACTGTTTCTGTGTGCAGAGTTTGGAGACTGGGGTGCAAAAGGATCGTTTCAGAGAGCAGAGTTTTTAGACTGAGGTGCAGGACGACTGTTGCAGAGAGCAGATGTTGGAGACTGGGGTGCAGAAGGACTTTTTCAGAGAGCAGATTTTGGAGACTGTTGTGCAGAAAGATTGTTACAGAGAGCAGAGGTTGGATACTGGGGTTCAGAAAAACCATTGCAAAGATCAGAGTTTGGGAACTGAGGAGAAGAAGTCTCCTTGCAGAGAGAAGATTTTTCAGACTGAGGTGCAGAAGGACTGTTGCAGAGAGCAGATTTTGGAGACTGGGGTGAAGAAGGTTCGTTGCAGAGAGAAGAGGTTGGAGACTAAAGTGCAGAAGGACTGTGGAAGATAGCAGAGGTTGGAGACTGGGGTGTAGAAGGACTGTTGCAGGAACAAGAATTTGAGACAGCGGTTCTGAAGGACTGTTGCAGAGAGCAGAATTTGGAGACTGAGATGCAGAAGGACTGTTACAGAGAGTAGAGATTGGAGACTGAGGTACAGAAGGATTGTTACAGAGAACAGAGGTTGGAGACTGGGGTGCAGAAGGACTGTTGCAGATAACAGAGGTTGAAGACTGGGGTTTAGAAGGACTTTTGCAGAGACCAGAGTTTGGAGACTGAGGTACAGAAGGACTGTAACAGAGAGCAGAGTTGGAGACTGGGGTGTAAAAAGATCATTGCAGAGAGCAGAGTTTTGGAGACTGGGGTGCAGAAGGATTGTTACAGAGAGCAGAGGTTGGAGACTGGTGTGCAGAAGGACTGTTGCAGAGAGCAGTGCTTTGAGACCGGGGTGCAGAAGGACTGTTTCAGAGAGTAGAGTTTCAAGACTGAGGTGCAGAAGGCTCGATGCAGAGAGCTGAGTTTGGAGACTGAGGTGTAAAAGGACTGTTGCAGAGAGCAGAGGTTGTAGACTGAGGTGCAAAAGGACTGTTACAGAGAGTAGAGGTGGGAGATTTGGGTGCAAAAGGCTGTTACAGAGAGCAGAGTTTGGAGACTGGTGTGCAGAAAGTTCGTTGTAGAGAGCAAAATTTTGAGACTGGGGTTCAGAAGGGATTGTTATAAAGAACAGAGGTCGGAGACTGGGGTGCAGAAGGATGGTTAAGGAGAGTAGAGGTTGGAGACTGTGTTGCAGAGGGACTGTTGCAGAGAGCAGAGGCTGGACACTGGGGTGTATAAGGACTGTAGCGGAGAGCACAGGTTCACATTGGGGTGCAGAAGGACTGTTGAAGATAGCAGAGGTTGGAGACTGGGTTACAGAAGGACTGTTAGAGAGGCAGAGGTAGAAGATTTGGTGGAGAAGGTCTGTTGCAGAGAGAAGATTTTGGAGATTGGGGTGCAGAAGGACTTTTGCAGAGAGCAGAGTTTCTGGACTGTGGTGAAGAAAGACTCTTACAGAGAGCAGGTGTTGGAAATTGTGGTGCAGATTGACTGATACAGTAAGCAGAGTATTAAGACTGGGGTGCAGAAGGATTGTTGCAGAGAGCAGAGTATGTAAACTGAGGTGCAGAAGCACTGTTACAGAGAGCAGAGGTTGGAGAATGGGGTGCAAAAGGCCTGTTACAGAGAGCATAGGTTTGAGACTGGGGTGCAGAAAAACTTTTGCAGAGAGCAGAGTTTAGAGACTGAGGTACAGAATGACTGTTACAGAAAGCAGAGATTGGAGACAGGGGTGGAGAAGGACTGATACAGAAAGTAGAAGTTGGAGACTGGGGTGCAGAAGGATCCTCACAGAGAGCAGAGGTTGAAGATAGCAGTACAGAAGGAATGTTACAGAGAGCAGAGGTTGGAGACTGGGATGGAAAAAGACTGTTTCGGAGAGTAGTTGTTGGATACTGGGTTGCAGAAAACTGTTGTAGAGAGCAGAATTTGGAGGCTAAGGTGCAGAAGAATTGTTGCAGAGAGCAGATTTTGGAGACTGAGGTGCTTAAGGACTATGGCAGAAAACAGAGGTTGGAAAATGGGGTACAGAAGGATCGTTGCAGAGAGCAGAGTTTGGATACTGCAGTACAGAAGGACTGTTGAGAGGTGAGATGAAGTACAGAAGGACTGTTGAGAGGAGGGATGAAGAAGGATTGCTACAGAAAGCAGAGTTTGTTGACTTGGGTGCAGTAGGATCATTGCACAGAGCAGAGTTTTCAGACTGAGGTGAAGAAGGCCTGTTTCAGAGAGCAGATGTTGGAGACTGGGGTGTAAAACGATTGTTACAGAGAGAAGAGGTTCGAGAATGGGGTGCAGAAGGACAACTGCAGAGAGCAGAGTTTGGGGACTGATGTGCAGAAAAATTGTTACAGAGAACAGAAGTTGGAGACTGGGTTGCAGAAAGACTGTTGCAGAGATCAGAGGTTGGAGACTGGGGTGCAGAAGGACTGTAGCAGAGAGCAGAGGATGGAGACTGGGGTGAAGAAGGACTGTTGCATAGAGCAGACGTTGGAGACTGGGATGCAGAAGGATCGTTTCAGAAAGCAAATGTTGGATACTGGGGTATAATAAGACGTTTGCAAAGAGCAGAGGTTAGAGACTGGGGTGCAGAAAAACTGTTGCAGAGAGCAGAGTTTGGAGACTGAGGTGCAGAAGGACTGTTTCAGAGAGCAGATGTTGGATCCTGTGGTAGAGAAGGACTATTACACAGAGCACAGTTTGGAGACTGGGGTGCAGAAGTTCTGTTACAGAGAGCAGAGGTTGAAGACTTTGGTGCAGAAGGCCTGTTACTGAGAGAAGCGTTTGGAGAATGGGTTGCAGAAGGATCTTACAGAGAGCAGGGGTTGGAGACTGAGGTGCAGAAGGACTTTTACAGAGAGTAGAGGGTGGAGACTGGGGTGCAGAAGTCCTGTTACAGAGAGCAGAGGTTGAAGACTGGGGTGCAGAAGGCCTGTTATAGAGAGCAGAGTTTGGAGACTGGGGAGAAGACGGATCGTTGCAGAGAGCAGATGTTGGAGACTGGGTGCAGAAGGACTATTAAAGAAAGCAGAGGTTGGAGACTGAGGTGCAGAAGATCATTTCTGAGTGCAGAGGTTTGAGACTTGGGTGTAGAAGGAGTGTTACAGATTGCAGAACTTGGAGACTTAAGTGCAGAAGGACGTTTACAGAGAGGAGAGTTTAAAGACTGGGGTGCAAAAGAATTCTTACAGAGAGGAGAGGATGGAGACTGGGGTGCAGAAGGATCGTTGGAGAGAGCAGAGGCTAGAGAATGAGGTGCAGAAGGATCGCTACAAAGAGCAGAGTTTGGAGACCTGGGTGCAGCAGGACAGTTACAGAGAGCACAGGTTGGAGACTTTGGTTCAGAAGAAATGATGCAGAGAGCAGAGGTTGGAGACTGGGGTGCTAAGTACTGTAGCAGAGAGCAGAGGTTGGAGACTGGGGTGCAGAAGGACTGTTTCAGAGAGCAGTTGTTGGAGACTGGAATGCAGAAGGATCATTGCAGAGAGCAGAGGTTGGAGACTGCGGTTCAGAAGGATTATTGCAGAGAGCAGAGGTTGGAGAGTGAGGTTCAGAAAAATCGTTTCAGAGAGAAGAGGTTAAAGACTGAGTTGTAGAAGGCCTGTTACAGAGAGCAGAGTTTGAAGACTGGGGTGCAGAAGACCTGTTACAGAGAGCAGAAGTTGGAGATTGGGGTGCAGAAAGATTGTTGCAGACAGCAGAGGTTTAAGACTGAGGCTTATAAGGACTGTTACAGAGAGCAGAGGTTGGAATCTGAGGTGCAGAAGGACTGTTACAGAAAGCAGAGGTTGGAAATTGCGGTGCAGAAGGACCGTTATAGAGAGAAGAGGTTGGAGACTGCAGTATAGAAGGACTGTTAGAAAGAGCAGAGTTTGGAGACTTTGGTGCGGAAGTACCCTTGTAGAGAGCACATGTTGGAGACTAGGTTGCAGAAGGACGTTTACAGAGAGCAGAGGTTGGAGACTGAGGTGCGGAAGGATTGATACAGAGAGCAGAGTTTGGAGACTGTGGTACAGAAGGACCATTACAGAGAGAAAAGATTGGAGAGTGAGGTGCAGAAGGACTTTTAGAAAGAGCAGAGGTTGGATACTGGGGTGCAGAAGGACTGTTACAGAGAGGAAGGGTTGGAGAAAGGAATCCAAAGGATCTTACAGAGAGCAGAGTGTGGAGACTGGGGTGCAGAAGGACTGTTGCAGAGAGCAGAGGTTGGAGACTGAGGTTCAGAATGATCGTTGCAGAGAAAAGAGGTTGGAGACTGGGGTGCAGAAAGACTGTTACAGAGAGCAGAGATTCGAGATTGGCTTGCAGAAGAACTGTTACCGAGAGCAGAGGTTGGAGACTGGGGTGCAGTAAGCCTGTTACAGAAGCAGAGTTTGGAGATTGAGGTGCAGAAAGACTGTTACAGTGAGCAGAGTTTGGAGACTGAGGTGCAGCATGATTGGTACCGAGAGAAGAGTTTGGAGACTAGGTTTAGAAGAACTGTTACAGAGTGCAGAGTTTGGAAACTGTGGTGCAGAAGGATAGTTGCAGAGAGCAAAGTTTGGAAACTGAGGTCCAGAAGGATCGTTACCGAGAGCAGGAATTGGAGTCTAGGGTGAGAAAGACAGTTACAGAGAGCACAGTTTGGAGACTGGGGTGTAGAAAAAATGTTGCAGTGAGCAGAGAATGGAGACTGCGGTACAGAAGTACTGTTACAAAGAGCAGAGGGTGGGGAGTGGGGTGCAGAAGATATGTCACCTAGATCAGAGTTTGAAAACTGGGGTGCAGAAGGATGTTACAGAGAGCAGAGGCTGGAGACTGAGATCAGAAGGACTGTTGCAGAGAACAGACGTTGGAGACTGGGGTGCAGAAGGATCGTTCCAGAGAGTAGACTTTGGAGACCGGGGTGCAGTAGGATAGCTACAGAGAGCACAGGTTGGAGACTGGTGTGAAGAAGAAATGTTGAAGAGAGTAGAGGTTGGAGACTGGGGTGCAGAAGGACTGTAGCAAAGAGAAGAATTTGGAGACTGTTGTGTAGAAGGACTGTTGCAGAGAGCAGACGTTGGAGACTGGTGTGTAGAAGGACTTTTGCACAGAACAGAGGTTGGAGACTGGGGTGAAGAAGGACTGTTGTGGAGAGCAGAGTTTGAAGACTGAGGTGCAGAAGGACTGTTACAGAGAGCATAGGTTTTAGACTGGGGTGCAGAATAACTTATACAGAAAGTAGAGTGTGGAGACTGGGGTGCTGAAGGACTGTTAAAGAGAGCAGACTTTGTAGCCTGGGTGCAGAAGGACTGCTGCAGAGAACAGATGTTGGATACTGGGATGCAGAAGTGCCGTTGCAGAGAGATGAGTTTGGAGACTGAGGTGCAGAATGACTGTTACAGAAAGCAAAGTTAAATGAAAGGGGTGCAGAAGGATCTTACAGAGAGCAGATGTTTGAGACTTGGGGGCACAAGGACTGTTGCAGAGAGCAGAGGTTGGAGACTGAGGTGCAGAAGAATTGTTGCAGAGAGAAGAGTTTGGAGACTGGTGTGCAGAAGGCCTGTTACAGAGAGCAGAATTTGGAGACTGAGTTGCAGAAGACCTGTTACAGAGAGCAGATATTTGAGACTAGGGTGCAGAAGGATTGTTACAAATATCACAGTTTGGAGACTGGGGTTTAGAAGGATTGTTGCAGAGAGCAGAAGTATCAGACTGAGGCTTAGAAGGACTGTTACAGAGAGCAGAGTTTGGAGTCTCAGGTGCAGAAGGACTGTTTCAGAAAGCAGAGGTTGGCAATTGCAGTGCAGGAGTACCATTATAGAGAGAAGAGGTTGGAGACTGCAGTACAGAAGGACTGTTACAGAGAGCAGACGTTGGAGACAGAGGTGCAGAAGGATTGTTACAGAGAGTATAGATTGGAGACTGGGGTGCAGAAGGACCATTATAGAGAGCAGAGGTTGGAGACTGAGGTGCAGAAGGATCTTTACAGAGAGCAGAGGTTAGAGACTGGGGTCAGAAAGACAGTTACAGAGAGCAAAGTTTGGAGACTAGGGTGTGGAAGAAATGTTGCAGTGAGCAGAGATTGGAGACTGGGGTGAAGAAGGCCTGTTACAGAGAGCAGAGGTTGTAGACTGGGGTGCTGAAGGCCTGTTACAGAGAGCAGATGTTGGAGACTGGGGTGCAGAAGGACGGTTACAGATAACACAGTTTATAGACTGGGGTGCAGAAGAATATTATAGAGAGCAGAGTTTGGAGACTGAGGTGCAGAAGGACTGTTACAGAGAGCAGAGTTTGGAAACTGTGTTGCAGAATGATTGTTGCAGAGAGAAGAGTTTTCAGACTTCGGTGCAGAAGGACTGTTGCAGAGAGCAGATGTTCGAGAGTGGGGTGCAGAAGGACTTTTTCAGAAAGCAGAACTTGGAGACTGGAGTGCAGAAGGATTCTTGCAGGAAGCAGAGGTTGGAGACTCTGGTGCAGAAGGCCTGTTACAGATATCACAGTTTGGAGACTGGTGTGCAGAAGGATATTATAGAGAGCAGAATTTGGAGACTGAGGTGCAGAAGGACTGTTACAGAGAGCATATTTTGGAGACTGGGGTGCAGAATGATTGTTGCAGAGAGCAGAGTTTTCAGACTGAGGTGCAGAAGGACTGTTGCAGAGAGCAGATGTTCGAGACTGGGGTGCAGAAAGAGTGTTTCAGAGACTAGAACTTGGAGACTGGGGTGGAGAAGGATTGTTGCAGGGAGCAGAGGTTGGAGACTGGGGTGCAGAAGGACTGTTATAGGGAGCAGAGGTTTTAGACTGGGGTGCAGAAGACCTGGTACAGAGAGCAGAGCTTTGACACTGTGGTGCAGAATGATTGCTGATAGCTGGTGAGCCTCCTTCTGGACACCTTCTTTTCTGCACAGTCTATCAGGCCCTCTCTCTTCACCCTGCTCTCTTCTAGCTTTATGAGCACCTGTGACTTCCACAGTCACTCTACGCCATGACTTCCAGGCCTATCTTTTGGGAACCTGTCCCACAGCCTCCTGGAATCTGCTCGGGGAGACCCCGAAGGTACCCAGACTCCAGGCCCAACCTCCTTCCCTTCTTTTCTCTTCCCATACATGCTCCTTCTCATTTTTTTTTATGTTTTAATGAGTGATCCCACTGCCACTCAGCTACCCCACAAACCAGGTGCCCTCTTGTGTCCTCGTCACCAGGACTTTAAAGTGCTCCACCCAGGGCTCCTCTTCAGACCTTTTCCCCAAGCTCCTAATGTCACATCTTCGGTTACCAGATATTTACTTTTAATCTTGTTTTGGCACCGGATTATTCTCCCAGACTACATAAAGGTATTCTAACAAAAGCACATGGACTGTAGGGACTATTATGGCTTAAAAATAAGGTATTCCCCCACCAAAAGCTCAGGGTCAGCCACAGTAGCAGTGTTCAGAGGTGAAATTATTAGACTGTGAAACTTATGACCTAATCTGTGGATCTATTCATTTTGTGGGTTAATTATCTGAAAGGCCCACTGTACTGAGAAGAGTGTGGTAAGGTGGAATGCGGCCAGGGACATGCCCTGGGGAATCACATCTTGTTTCCTGCAAACTGTCTTCTCCTGTCCCCTCAACCGCCCCAACCTTCTGGCTGCCATGAGCTAGGGACACTTCCCCCCTTGTTCCCTTCCACCTGGGTGTCTCACCTCATCTCAGGCAGGCAGCAATGGGTCAGCTGGCCCCAGACCAAACCTCCAAGTTAGGAGGCCAGAGTGCATCTCCCCCTCTTTGTTGTTCTGGTCAGGCCTGTGGTAACTGTGGCAACCGTGGACTGACCCAGGGAGTAGGTGTTATGAGTGGATTGGACCCACAACCGTTTCCTAAATTCACAAATTCTGTCATTTTCAGAGCTCAAGCCATTTCTATCTGGATGGCCTGTTTCTAGCCTGCCCTCACCTAGAATGCGGTCTACTAGTGATTATTGTGATTCTCCAGCTGTCCTGGCCCTGCCCATTTGCACACCACAGCTAGCTCCTAGGCAGCCAGACCCATGGACCTCCTGCTGGCCACTGAGGAGAGAAGAGAGATTTTCTGAGGACCCTGTTAGAAGTCCACTCTTATTTTTTTTTTAAAGACCACACTCAGAGGGCGTGTTTCAGGCAGTCCTTCACATGTGTCTTTGAGAAATCAGACTCACATGATTTTTGTGATTCTCTCCCAGGATCCAATAACCACCGCTCTACTCTCTACTTCTCTAAGATCAACTTTTTAGCTTCCACAAAGAAGTGAAAAACTGCTATTTCTCTTTATGTGTCTGGCTTATTTCACTTAATATAATTTCTCCCATGAGCTAGTTTTAAATAGAAACTGCACAACAAATTCTTTTATGTCAGATTTAAATTTTATTCTGAAGAGATAATTCAAAATGGTCACATATGTTCATGTAGGAAAATGTTCATTAAAATATTTATAAGACTGGAGATGATCTGAGTGTTTAGCCAAAGGGAAGGGATTAAGTTTATTTAAGAGAGATGTAAGTTTATTGATCATCTCAATAGATGCAGAAAAAGCATTTAACAAAATAAATCAACCCTACCTGACAAAACAGTAGAAACACTAGGGACAGAAGGAACTTTGTAAAAGCATTGTAAAAGGTATCTATGCTAAACCCAAGGCAGCATCATTCTAAGTGGAGACAGGTTAAAAGCATTCACTCTAAAAACTGGAAGCAGACAGGGTGCCCCCTCTTTCACCACTTCTATTCAACTTCATCGTTGAAATTGCCAGAGCCATTGGACAAAAGAAAGAAATTAAGTGTATACAAATAGGTCAAGAAGAATTCGAATCTCACTCTTTGCTGATAGGATCACGTCATCTTCTTAAATTTTTTTATTAGAGCATAATAGTTATACATAGAAGTTGGGTTTATTTGGAAAAGATCCTACGTGCATGGAATCTGATTTACTCCATTAGGTCCCCACCCCCATCTCCCTCCCCTTCCCGCCCCCATTCTCCTTTCTCTACTGATCTTTCTTTGGGTCATTTATCTGTTAATTTCTGACTGGTGCTTTCTACATATACATACAGGTGCAGTCCCCTGTGGTAGACTTCCATGTGCACATAACATGATCTGCGTAAAAACCTTTTTCATTTCCTCCCTTTCCAAACCTCTCCGCCGTCTAATTCTCCTTCTACTCTACTGATCTTCCCTGTATACTTAAGATAGCCAGTCCAACCCCACTTCATCAACTTCTTTCCTCTATTTTGCTCTGGCTTTGATAATTTCAGCGTTGTACAGGAATAGTTAACTTCTGCCTTTCCGAACACAGAGATCAAGATTGATGTGAAATGAGAAAAACTCTACATTGGAAAACACTGAAGGCAACACCGACTGCTTCTGCAGATGATGACTCTGCTTTGTAAATTTTTTTCTTAAAATTTGCAATGAAAATGAACTTCTCCAAAAATCCTATGTTTACATAAAAGGACAAAAGGAGACAGAGATTACTGAGACAGTGAGAAATGACTTCACACCATGATGAGGTCGAATGGCTTTCTGTTGGCTTCTAGCAATTCTCTGGTTACTCCCATCCACCATCACTCCTGCAAATGTGTGCAGCTCCATGGTTCTGATTCCCTGAGACCAGTCCACAGGTTATCAGTCTCCAGGCTGCTTTTCATTCGATATTATTTGCCATGTTGCTGCAGATTAACAAGCCTGTTTGGGGTGCTCTCAGTCCATTTTCATCATGGTCTCTTTTTTTGTTTTGTAGCTATGACAACATTGGAAATGAGTAATCAATCATTTGTCACTGAATTCATCTTCATGGGATTTTCCAACCACTCCAACCTACATGGCTGTTTCTTACTGCTCTTTCTGGTCATTTACCTGACCACTCTCCTGGGGAACATGCTCATAATAGTGGCCACCAGGGTCAGTCCTGCTCTCCACACTCCAATGTACTTTTTCCTCAGCAATTTGAGCTTCTTGGACGTCTGCAACACATCTACCACCCTCCCAGTACTGCTGGAGAACTTCTTCTGGGAGAAGAAGTCCATTTCTTATGAGGGCTGCCTTTCCCAGATCTTCTTCTTGGTTACAAGTGCTGGCACAGAAGGCTTCTTACTGGCTGTGTGGCCAGTATGACTGCTGTGTGGCCATGTGCATTCCTCCTCAGTACCCAGTCATCATGAGTGTGAAGGTCTGTGTTGGCCTGGTGACTTGGTCCTTGCTCTGTGGGCTGGTGAATATGGTCACACACACGGTTCTGGCCATCACACTCACTCTGTATGGGCCCCACCAGTTCAGCCACTTTCTCTGTGACACCCCATTGCTCCTGAAGCTCTCCTGCTCAGACACCTCTGTCAATGAGTCTGCGATCCACATTGTCAGTGCCACCATGGGCCTGAGCCCCTGCCTCTTCACTGCAGGCTCCTATGCACTCATCATTGTGGCCATTCTGGGGATTCCCTCTGCCCAGGGCAGGAGGAAGGCATTCTCCACCTTTGTGTCCCCCCTCACTGTCGTGGTGGTCTTCTATGAAACAGCCAACTTCCACTATATCAGCCCTAGAGAAGGCTGGACAAGGACATTATGGTTTCTGTTCTCTTCTGTGTGGTGACCCCCATGTTGAAGCCCATCATTCACAGCCTGAGAAGCAACGAGGTCCAGAGTGCCATGAGGAAGCTTGCTGGGAGACAGACTGTAGAGTGAGATTAGAACTAGATGATTTTTTCATTCTTGGAAATGTCTTAGTTGTAAAAATATGTGAACTCTTACACAGTGTCTCATGACCACTGTGGTGCCCCTCCAACCAGGGGAAGCACACTGTGCTAAGTATGTGACACATTGTGACCTCACCTGGGTTCTCTAATCCACAGGTATTTCAGAATATTTTTATTATTTTCCTTTCCAAAAAAAGCCTGTACCCAAAGCAGTCAATCTCCTTTCCCCCAATATTGCAGCTCTAGCCAACACTAGTGAATGTGAAGTGCTATGTGTAATGTGACTTTGACTTGCATTTTCCTAGTGTATCTTGATTCTAAGTTTTAAATAAACCACATTTCTGTGTTTCTCCTTCACATGTGGAAAGACCCATGTATACACTCGAGTTTCTGTGGATATTTTTAATGAAGTAATACCATATACACCTGTTGGATTTGACTCCTTTCACTTAAAATGTTTGCAATTTTCAGTTATATTGTAGCTTGTATTAGTATGTTAGTTTATTCCTCGTTATTGTGACTGATTTCCATCTTATGAAAATGCCACATTTCTTTGTTCATTTCCCACTGGATAGTAATTTTTACTTTGTGTCTGTGTGGGTGTCGTACTGCAGATTGAACCTGGAGCCTCTTGCACACTGAACAATGTTCTACCACTAAGCCAAAGCCCAACCCTTTTAAAATTTTGTTTTGAGACAGGGTCTTGCAAATTTGCCCAGGTTGTCCCTGAATTTGTGATCCTCCTGCCTCAGCTTCTTGAGTAGCTAGATGACAGACCTGCCTGGTCATTTTCACTTTTTGACTAATATGAATAAGATTCATATATATAATATGAACATCATATATAATATGAACATTATATGAACATTCATGTACAAATCATTGGTGGACAACTTTTTTATTTATCTTGAGTTTGTAAGTAGGAGTGGAAGAGGTGGATCGTTAACTCCATATTGCACTTTCTGAAGAAGTTCCAGATCATTTTCAGACCAGTGGAACCAGCTTACCTTATTATTAAGAGTGGTGAATAAAGCTTCTGATTTCCTCACTCCCTTAACAACACATCATTATCATTCCTTTTATTGTGACGACCCTGGAATGTGTGAAGTGCTTCATCAAATGTGCTTTAGCTTTTCCTTTCCCTGATGGCTAATCATTCTAAGATCGTTTAGGAGTACTGTTAATGTGTCTCTCCTAAGCATGACGAAAACCCCATTGTATTATGAGAAATTTTAAGTTTTAGAGACTTACCTCTTTATCTAATACTTTTATTTTTATTTTTGTGCAGTAAAATACTACAAGCCTTTCAAGCTTGTTGTCTTTTCTCTATCTGTGCCCAAAAGAGCTATTTCATGACTCTTTTTTTCCCCCACTTTTAAACTCCATAGCAAACAATTTCTTCACCAGGTCATGAGGAGGATCATAAAATTAAGGGGCACGAAGTCATACAGGGTTTGGTAAGAAATCAGCCCCTAGCAGGAGTGGATCAGCTGAAGATAGTGGGGATGCTTTTAATACTGTGGCTTCTGATATCTGTCCATCTGGCAAAGTATGTAACATGAAGGAAAAACTTCATATGCCGTGTGAAATCCATCCCAATAAGTGTACACCCACCCTGAGCCCTTTTCTCCCTAGCGGGGAGGGAAGGCAGTCTTGAGGTTTCAGCCACCCACAACTTCTTAGCAGAAATCTCACTCTGAACTTCACTCACCCTCATCCCAGAAAAGAGAGGACACTGATCTTCTCGCTGCATACTGGGAACATGTCATTGCCAAGATATTAATGAATCCAACAGCGAATTAACTGCTCTCTATTGTTGCAGTTGAACTCAAGCCTTTGCCCTTGAGTTGTGTTTGCACACTGAGGAGTCCCAGAGCAGCTGCAGAGGAAAAGCTCGACGCATATTCCCAACAGGTCAGCCCCAGGCCTCTATAAATGTAAATCACAGGAAAATGAATTGTGAGAGATCAGAGGATTTTGACTCCTTAATGAGGCCACAGATATGCGACAGGCAACTTTCAGAATAACAGGTCCGTTTAGTGGTGACTGGAGACCAACAACCAGTTTTACCAAGAGCTTTCTTTGCAGCCCAGGTGCTAGTATGGAGAGCAGCAAGGGAAACACCAAAACCAAAAATCTACGCCTCTTTGTGAGAGTTGCTGGTAAGTAGTTTATTTACCATCACAATTTTAAAAACACTATCCCAGAATCAGGATATACCTACACCTTAAAAACATATTACAGAATATTGTACATATTTTCATTACCATTTTGATGGCATTTATGTAATGACCTATCATAGCACCTTTTCTATGTGTGTCTAAGTTTCCACAATACTACTTGTATTGCCAGAGTAGAAATAACTTCAGAGGTTATCACAAAAATTGAGGGATTTATCATGATGCCTTCAGTACTGGAAGAAATCCCAAAATATAACCAGAAAACCTGGGATGCCTAAATTCCTTAAGTGAGATGATGTGTGTGGAAAAATACTTATGGTAAACAATAGATAATGCTAAGTGTTAATCATCTGCTTTTGATGAGCAGGACAGAAAGGAATAATTTTTAGGGAGAAAGTATAGGGACATTTTTCCATTATGATACAATATAGCATAACAATAGACCTACCAAAATATCTGTTTTAATAAAAATCACTATTGTAGAAGAAGTTATGTTTAGAAACGTATTCATTCACTAACTAGGGGTGTTCATCTTTATCTTACAACACATGGATGCTTGGGGAGAGGAGTTGCAAGCAATTTATTAACTGTAATAAATCCCTGAAGCTTGTGAGTAATCTACTTCATACACAACCTTCCTCCTTTAGAAATATTATATTTTGGGGTCACTCATAAGTGACTTCATTCTCGGTCACCTTACTTTGAGATGACTGATTGGGAAAGAAAGATGCAGAGCTGCTTGTTCTGTGGGAACTGAACCGATTGTCTCCATAAGGGATATGTTTATGAGACAGGAGACACTGAGTTCCTCAGAAGCCGCTGGGCTATACTGCCTCACTTATGCCCACAGAGGCTTTATTTTTCTCAGCAAGATATCTGCACCAGAACCACTGAACAGAAATGTCCTTTCACCTCTGTCAAGTCTCTGTTAGATCCTTTAGGTCCCACACAGTACCGTCTTTAAAGAATCTTTTAAAAACTCTTCTCCGTGGATGTACTTGACAGACCCTCTTCATTCTTCAAACTTTTACTGAGTGAACATTTACACAAGGTGTTGCCCTAGTGTTTAAAACACAATTGAGAGGCCCAACTAGGACCTGGAGGAGCGCGTATTCAAGATGGAATGAGGGGCTTTGACAACTATTAAGAGCTGCATTCCCAGAGCTGCCCAAGCAAACACTAAGGGAAAATAATGATAATTTGTAGATTACATAGAATTGTTACCAAGTTTCCTGCACATATTGAGTTCATCTTCCCATTAGATTGTAAGTTGGTTGAAGGACAGTGTCGGAGACCAGCTCCAACAGGGGGTCTCAGGAGACTAATGGGTGGTGAGGAGTCGGCAAAAGAGGGGGTGGAGAAACAACACAGACACCAATGTGAAGGTGTTGATTGCAATCTTTACTTGTGAAGTCGATCATATATACTTTTCATTTTGTTAGGCAACAGTAGTTTGTGGTTACAAAACAGAAATCATTATTCAAACAAAACAAAATATTATGTAGCTACAATTAGAATAGAAGAATATATCTTGGCTTATGCATAAGCAAGCATTTGTACTTTCAGTTCGAGTTTTGCTTTGAGCTGTTTCTGCTTAGTTAACTTTTAATAATAGTTACAAATGTCCCAAACTATTGGCCTATACCTTGACTATTCTTTCTTTACTTACTGACTGGAACCAGTGCCATGGTTACGGCAAGTAGTTTATTTGTTATTACTTTTAATCAAACAAAAGTAAGAGCACAAACCATTGTGCACAGGAACAAGAACAAGTTGCCCAGTACTTAGCACTAATCTATCATCTTAACTTTAATTTTCCTTCTCTAGATTTTAATTTAATTTCTCAAAAACTTCCTTGACAGAAATACAGGGAGTTTTTCTTTAGACATTAACAATTTACACTCCACAGCTGAATCATTGCATTTAGAGCAAACAGATTTATGCTTTAGAAGTAGTTGCATTAATTGGAAAAGTCATGATTTTTCTTTTATACTTAATGGTCATATAAGAAATCAAAATCATACTTACTAAAGGAATACAAAAACAAATCAGCCCATTCCCACAAACATACTGCGCTCCTCCAGAGGATGGACGCCTTGCACCATCCACCTCAGTAGGCCCTTGCCATTGCCTGAGTCAGGGGAGGGGCGCAGCAGGACAGGGATCAGATCTTATCCTCTTTGAATTTCTTAATAGATCTGGCTTAGGACTAAATTAGACACTGTATAGGAAAAAAATTGGTTTGAATTAAAACTAACCACTACCAAGAAAAGAAATTTTAAAATCCTAAATGGAAAAGAGAATTTTTTATTTTGAAGAATTTTATAACTAGAAGGCTCTGACATATCATAAAAGGTAATAATTTGTCTTCCCTTTCCCCTTTTTGCTAGAAGAAACACAGGTGAAATAAAAAGAACTGAAAGAGCTGGCACAGTGGTGCACGCCTGTAACCCAGCAGCTCAGGAGGCTAAGGCAGGAGGATAGTGAGTTCAAAGACAGCCTCAGCAAAAACAAGGCACCAAGAAACTCAGTGAGACCCTGTCTCTAAATAAAATATATAATAGGGCTGGGGATGTGGCTCAGTGTTCAAGCCCCTGAGTTCAATCTCCGGTAACTGCCCCCCTACACACCGGCTCCCAAAAAACAGAACTGAAAGAGATGTTAAATGCTGAATTGAGAGCTGAATCTCCAAGACAGGAGAGAGGCTTCTTCCTGGTGAATTTGTTAAGATTATAAACCTACCAGTTAGGGGTAAGGGCATCCCTGCATGTTAGGTGAAAGAGCCCAGCCTCCCCCAAAGTGTGTCCTTGGACCAGCATCACTGGGAACACTTGGAACTCACTGACTGAGGCCAACTGTTCTGTACAATGACCTCTGATCTTTCCCTTGGCTCCAAGCATTAACACCACATGGAAAGATATGAGGACAACTCTGGGCCAGGCCAGATAGCTCATAGATTTCACAGTAATAAATTCACATTGCCACAAGCACCTGAAATCATTCAGATATTTTTTCTGAATAAATTGACCTTGTACTGTGTGTGTGTGTGTGTGTGTGTGTGTGTGTGTGTGTGTGTGTGTGTGTTTTAAGCAATTTACTGGGCAACATGAAAATTGGATTTAAAAATTTTAATCATTGCTTGTGCTATTGAGATCAAATAGGAATCATTGTTTCTCTGATGTGCATAATGGTTTTCATGATCACACTAGTTTTTCTTGTTTGGTCATGCCCATTTTTTTTTTTGTTTGAGGAAATGAATCCCTAATGTTAGTCAACAAAACATTTCATTTATTGCCAAAGCAAAAAAAAAAAAAAAGAAAAAAGAAAAAGTTCTTCTTTTAAGACTCTAGACTTATTTATTTTATTTTGTTTATATTTAGATTTTAAAATTTGTTGTGCTTAACTGAAGCACCGACTTTCTATTGAAATTTAAATACTTTAAGCTTCTTAAGGCCCTGAGATTTTTAATTTTAATGAAAGCTGTGTTGGCCTATTAATCATGTGCAATGAATTATTAGAACCAAAGACAAGAATGTCTGGTCATTGAAGATAATAAGACAGTTTACTAATATATGGTATTATCATCAGGTAACAAAGTATCACTACAAATAAGAGTTATTAAATAATAAATTTTCTGAGTCAATTTCTTTTTTGTTTCTTAAATCATAATTGTTAATACATATTAAATGTACAAATTAATGTACATTATGCAAATTAAAGGAATTCATTGATGTTTCCCTACTTGCATTAATATATTGTGCACTAATTTCAATTCTTTTTTCTGTAAAATGGGGATAATAGGTTATCTTATAGCTTGTTGTGTAAACAAAAATAAGTTATTGCATGTAAAAGTCTTATAGGCATTTGATAAGTGTTAGGTATTTTTATCTGATGTGTGTCTTTATTCGTTACTCAATTTGAAAAATCCTGATTGGATTCAGGTATGTAAAAATTCATCTTTTCAAAGAAATTCACTGAGTTTTGATAGGATGGATTATCCGAAATTCAATCTAATTTTTACAGAAAACATGCCACTTTTAAACTACATTAAACAAGGTTTTTAAAGTCAGGCATTTATGTGTATTGAAGCAATCTAAGAAGACTCACACTCAAATTATTTTTCTTTGAAATATGCCCTAGATGATTATGATGATTATGGTTATTATTATTGCAGAGCAGAGGGTTTACTATTAAGTTGATCTAATTCCTATGCTGCATTATATAAATTCTAAGGAGCAAGTACATATTGTGTCACAAAATGTCATTCATGTGTTATGATTGTTAATAATAGATTCTAATGGTGACCATGATGATGATTCAATCTAATGCCCTACATTAATAAAGAGCATAGAGGATAAAAATAATTATTTGAGTATCATCCTTCACCCTATCCCACACCCGTGACCTACAAGAAATTAGCCAGTAAAACCAAGGAAAAACTTATATGTAGATAAAATTATGTAAACATACATTGGGAGATTTTTTTAATGCCCCATGTAATTGTCCCTCCTGAACTGACCTTTATATTTAATACCTTTACAATAGCAGTATGCACAACTTCAGAGATTGTATTTTTAAATCCCTGAACATTTACGTTTAGTTTTCCTTTTTACACATCCACAGATCATGTACCAATTTCCCATAGTAAAATTTGCTGGAACTGCCTTCTATGTGGAATTTTATTTCTTTTTCTGAAAACATCTAGATCTACCTATAAAAGAGATTGTCATATTGATCTTTTTAATACGGGGATTTAAAAGAAAGTACATGTCACTGATTTCTAAATGACTTGAAGTTCATCCAGGTAGTTGATAGAGAAAACAGAGAACGTAAGAAATGTCAAGTACATGTAGCTTTCAGCTCCATTTTAAAATTGATTTATTGTAAATCAATGCTAATAAGGTAAACTCTTGTTTAGGGAAATTATTAAGAGAAAGCGATACCTACAACTGAATGAGATAGTGTGGTGTTTTTAGTCATTTCTGGATAAACTTTTACTACAATTTTCTTGAACACCAAGTATCACAAGAATCCCTACATTCTCTATTTCCTTCTCTACTTTCTCTATTCTCCTGGGGGATTTCATATTCACCCTTATTGTAACAGTTGCCTTCAAGACAATGACTCCCAAATCAACACCTGCAGTTCTAGGCTGCCTGTGAAGGGCATTTTTACGTGATTATCCCACAGATAACTCACATTCAACATTACTCAAATCAAATCCACCAAAGCCTTCTCTACATATGCTATTCCTCACATATTCCTGTTTTCCTGAGTGATCCTACCAGGTGGCCAACCTGCCCAAACTGATTTGTTGTCTTTACCCTGTCCTCTTCAACTAGGAGTTTAAAGTTCTTCATATCCTTCTCTATGAGGGCTTCAGAGATTTTCTCCCACCTTCAACACAGCACGTCTTCAGATACAGACCACTTCATTTTGATCTTGTTTTAGCACTCAGATCACTCTTTTGAACTAAACAGGTGTGTCTAAAACCTGGGGAACCAGGTTTCACAGTTATCGACCCCTGCTCCTTGGACTCACATGCACAATTCCATGAGTGGGTCTATCTGCTTGTTCTAGACCTAGAGATCTGATGATATTCTAAAACCCAGTCTATCTCCCTCCAGATGTCCCTGTTATCAATCTGCACTCACCTGAAAGAGATTTATGGTCCCCTATTGTTGATACTCTGCAATTATTGATGTCCATGCTCATACCCAAGCCTGGCTTTAAGAGACACACCTGGGCTCTCTAACCCATGGAATGGTGGGGGGTGGGACGTTTTCCGAGGTTTCTATTGCCAAGTACCTTGCTTAGAAATCAGGCCTGACACAACTTCACAGTGCCTAGACCTGGCCTCATAGGCTTATACCCTGCCACCTCCGCTGAAGTAGCAGGCTCTTCAGAATGACCCAAGTCTTGGCAGCATCCACTGGTACTATCCCACCAGCCCCTTGAAGCCTAGCTGGAGTCTCTATAGAAACAGGGTACATTCTATGGAAATGGGTTCCCTCCTCCCGCCCCAGTGTGATGCAGCTCTCAGAGAAGCTCAATAGTGAGGGTCTTTCCATTTATAGAAATTAGGATTACCAAGTGTTCTGAGCTTGATGAGCCTTAGATGGCAGATTCCTGCTATATTCTTTGAGATTTCTGCCATCAATGTTGTCTGAGATGCCAACTTGCCATCCCACTAACTATAAGACAGTGTTCTCAGTCAAGACCAATCCCACAACCAATAACACACACAAACACACACACACACACACACACACACACACACACACACATACACACACACACATGCACACGCCCCCCCATCCATCATGGTGAGCAAGGCTTTGTATCTGTGATACAGACTGAATGCACCCACCAATCACATTCCCTGCTTCAAACAGATCGTGATCAGGAAACAACTGATGTCACTAGTAAAATGTGATATGTCCTGGACTATCACTGTGGTAAAATAAAAGTAGAGAAATGCAAAAAATTGAAGAAAATACCTAACCTCTTAGAGACCTAAAAAAAATATTTAGATGTGGTTCCAACCAATCCTGAGTTAAAAATCATCTTGAAAAATACTTTCACTTCAATTTATCAATTTACTTATTTACATACTTACTTACTTACTTACTGTAGTACTTGGGATTGAACCTAGTGGCACTCTACCATGAAGCTATATCCCCAGCCCTTTCAATTATTTGGGTCAGGGGGCCTTTCATATTTTAAAATTATGATCCTCCTGCCTTAGTCTCCCAAATACCTGGGATTACAGGCAGGTACCACTCTTCCCCATTAATTACTTATTTTTAAAATAAGGCTATTTTTAAAAATTGAACTATAATTTGTACTCAAAGAATGCACAGATCTAAAGTGTACAGGTTTATAATATTTTACATATATATGAACTACCAAAACTCAGGATATAAAACATTTCCTTCACTTCAGAAAATTCCTTCATGCTTCAACTGATATCACCCCTGAGCTCCAAAAAAAAAAAAAAAAGACCAGCATTATTACTTGACCATTATAGCTGTTTTGCTAATTTTTGAACTTTATTTAAAGGAAACATACAGTATATGTTTTGTATCTGGCTTCTTTCACCCAGAAAATTTCTTTTAGATTTGTCAATGTTAATAATGTTCCAGTATTTGTGTTTCTAAAGTAACTTAATTATTCCACTGCACGATAAACCGTGATTTGTCTTCTGTCCTTCGGCTGAAGGCATAGTATTTGTTTGAGTTATTATGAATTTTTACACAAGAATTTTTGTGAACTGTGCATTAATTTTCTTGGAAATATGCTAGGAATAGGATTGTTTTTAATAGAATAACTACATGTTTAACTAAATTTAAATTACTAAATATTTTTGAAAAGTAAGTTTACAGATTTCAAATTTCACCTTGAGTATCTATCGAAATAGCTAGAAAGTATGTTGTTTTCATCATTATAATAACTAAAAAGAGCAGAAGAAAATGCAAATTAATGACTTTCCTTGACTTTATTAGGGATGAAGATTATAAGGCAAACAACTAACCAAAGTCTGGAGAGAGATAAGCAACCAAAATAATCCAGGCATTTTTTAACTATGGAAGAACCCACTAGATACATAGGAGTTTACTTATTAAAAAAAAAACTCAAATAAAAAATAGTTAATGGATTGCTAAAGACTAAGTATAGACTGGTTTAAGAGCCTAAAGACCCAAAGGGCTATAGACATAAGGTGTTTGTATTTTTTTCTTTTTCTTTTTCTCCATGGATTCCACCAAATGCTCCCAGGAAGATATGAAAGTGTTCTGAGAAAGTGTCTTTAACGGTATCATTTCTTGGATAGGTGGAGGGACAAAGAGCAGCAACAGCAGCCAAAACTCCTCCCAGGCCCATTTCCTGATTTTTTGCATAGAACAAAAGCTGTAATCTTCAGGGGCAAGAGTAACAGAAACTGTTACATTAGGACACTCAGCGGAAAACCGTTGCAGCTATGGAAAGGAACAGGCCGAAATGTCTAATGTCGGGAGGAATAAGAACTAGGCCCAGCCATATTTCTGGAAAGTGGGTCATTGTGAAGGCCATGTCCCTGTGACTGAGTTTACAGTACCTAAGGCAGGGCTTCCGGGAAACATCAGAAATCCCTTTTTTGTTTCCAACTAGTCCACTAACATGCATTGACTGAAAATAACAGTAGAATACAGCTGAGAATTCTTTAAGAAATAGTTTATCTCTGGAGAACAGCGAAAATAGAATAAACAAAAGCAAGCAGGAAACAATATTAACAAACTGAACTTAGCCATATAGAATAAGGATAACATTACAGTAAATTGAGATCGAACCCAGAATGCAAGGCTGGTTCAATATTCAAAAATTCAATCAACCCAATTTCCATAGTAACAGACTAAATAAGAAAAAATATATATCATTTCAATAGATGCAGAAAAAATAAGAAAATTCAATATCTATTTATGATAAAAACTATAACTAAATGAAACTAGGGGCAAAGTCCAGTGGTAGAGTGCATGCTTAGTATTCATAAGGCTCTGAATTCAAAACCCAGCACACATACACCAAAAAAAAAAAAACTACTAGTAAAAAATAAATAGACATTTTCTAACTTGATAAAAGGCATTGAGTAAATGTAATGTGCCAGACACATAGCTTATATTTCCTCAAAACTTTTTTCAGCTGTTGTGAAATAGACATCATTAATATCCTACGCAAGGAACAAACTGAGGAATAGATATGAGCTGACTTTTTTACAAACAACATCTAGTAAACAACAGATGGATTTCAATCCACATCTATCTGAACCAAGAACCTATTGTTTTACTATAATATTTTTCATTTAAGATTGAAAAAGAAACAGAAATTTTAGTTCAAAACAATGGATCACGGATTAGCATGGGTAACATGATAGAAAATCAGTAATTGTATCAATCATTTTTTTTTTCAGGAAATGTAATGTTCGGTGAGGTAAATCTTATAATACAAAGGAAGAAAAATACCTAAGTATATATCATTTGTCTAAATTTCTCGTATCTTATAAAACTTAAAAGTTTCTACTGAAAAAAATAGATCAATGTATTTAAAAGAAGGTGACTTATAATTTTACTTTTAAGAAATAATCAGAGATGACCACAGATACATATGTATGAAAGCTTCTATTCCAATATTTATGATAGTAAATGGAATGGAAGGTTTCTATGTTCAATAAAAAGGGAGATATTAACTTAATTTCATGTTAGGAAATTAAGATTACGAGGCAAACAACTAAATAGAGTACAACAATATTGGGAAATTTTGCTTTGGATATGTTAAAAATAGATAGAGGTAGAATGGGATGAATGCAAAGAGAGCTTTGATTTTGTGACCTGTTCTATTCTTCTAAATAACTTTCTGCATTTTCTTCATTTTTCCACAATGAAAACTTATTACTTGAAATAACAGACATACAAAAAAGAATTCATCTTAGTGAAGCAAGTGTTAGGAGGGAGATACTGCAGATTCAATGAGACACAGAGGTTGATAGCTGGTTGTGCATTTAGACAAAGTCTTCATTTATTCTTACAAAAGTGTACCTATGCAAAAGTCTGTGAGAAGTTATGCTCTCTGTAAAGTCACTCCTATACGTCTCTTTCCAGAGTCCAGGCATCTCTGTATACAATATTATTTGCCATGTTGCTGCAGATTAACAAGCCTGTTTGGGGTGCTCTCAGTCCATTCTCCTCATGGTCTCTTTTTCTCTGTTTTGTAGCTATGATACCATTGGAAATGAGCAATCAAACATTTGTTACTTAATTCATCTTCTTGGGATTTTCCTACCACTCCAACCTACAGGGCTGGTTCTTTCTGCTCTTTCTGGTCATTTACCTGACCACTCTCCAGGGAAACATGCTCATAATAGTGGCCACCAGGGTCAATCCTGCTCTTCACACTCCAATGTACTTTTTCCTCAGCAATTTGAGCTTTTTGGATGTCTGCTAAACATCCACCACCCTCCCAGTACTGTTGGTGAACTTCTTCTGGGAGAAGAAGGCCATTTCTTATGAGGGCTGCCTTTCCCAGATCTTCTTTTTGGTGACAAGTGCTGGCCCAGAAGGCTTCTTACTGGCTGTGTGGTCAATATGACTGCTGTGTGGCCATGTGCCGTCCTCCTCAGTACCCAGTCATCATGAGTGTGACGGTCTGTGTTGGCCAGGTGACTGGGTCCTGGCTGTGTGGGCTGGTGAATTTTGTCACACAAAAGGTGCTGGCCATCACTCTCACTCTGTGTGGGCCCTACCAGTTCAGCCACTTTCTCTGTGACACCCCATTGCTCCTGAAGCTCTCCTGCTCAGACAACTCTGTCAACGAGTCTGCGCTCCACGTTGTCATTGCCACCATGGGCCTGAGCCCCTGCCTTGTCACTGCAGGCTCCTACGCACTCATCATGGCGGCCATCCTGGGGATTCCTTCTGCCCAGGGAAGGAGGAAGGCCTTCTCCATCTGTGTGTCCCCCCTCACTGTCGTGGTGGTCTTTTATGGAACGGCCAACTTCCACTATGACAAGCCCAGAGAAGGCTGGATATGGACACCTTGGTCTCTGTGCTCTTCTGTGTGGTAAGCCCCCTGTTGAGCCCTGTCATTAACAGCCTGAGAAGCAACGAGGTCCAGAGTGCCCTGAGGAAGCTGGCTGGAGAATGTGCATCCCTTTGCACGATCACAGTCTAGACGAATTTTCAAACTGGAGTATACAGTCATCTGAAAATGATGCCTCCGAGGGACTTGTAGGCACCTGGTTAGAGAGTCTGTATCTGGAGCTTCAACTCCAACTTCCGCTTTTAAAATCTCTGAGACTCCTTTCTCTCCTCTTTTTTCACAAACACCCTTTTCCCACTTTCAGGTTCAAGTGTGTTGGACACCTTGTGTGGGTGTTCAGCACCATCTCTGTTTTTCTGTGTTCTCCCCACACCAGAGAAACAGAAAGTACGAGAACCTCGTTTCCCACACTCCCCTGCTTGCAGGCCTTCATTTAAAGAGGTTCTGTCAAGATCAGCCAAACACTAGGAAGAGAGGAAGAAAGGAAAGGAAGAAAGCGGGTTCTTTTGGATCCCATAGCAGCAGCAGCAAAACAGCCCTGTAGAGGCAGGAACTAATCTCCTTGGTGCCAGGAGCTTTGTGTGCAGGCTTCTAAACAGCTGTTCCTGAATTTGGGTCACAGTAGCGTGGAATGAGCATCTCTTTTCAGGGATGTTAGGGTTTCCATATATGGGGTGGTGTCACCTGCCCTATTTTCCTTTTTTCTTTCAGATCTCCCAACCATTTTATAACTTTTTTCTGTGTCAACTTTTTCTACCCTAAGACATCAAGAGTCGTTCTTCATCTCTACCTGACCACAGTGGCACTGACCACAATAGTGGTTTACATCAGAGATGGTTCTAGATAACAGATCTGAGAAGGTAGGTTGGATGTCTGACCTGAGGGAATTGAATATGTTGATGATGTCACAGCCCATGAGAACAGAGACCTGATAATTCCTGGTGTGCAATGACCCAACAGAGACTTTAAGTTATCGTGGCCTGAAATCAAATGTCTATGGAAAACTGAGCTTTGGAATAACACCATCGACCTTCAGGGTTAGAATGAACATTACAACTTGACTACAGACTGCTGTTACTGACTGGAGTGGGAGACTTACAGAAAGAAAATGATAGGTTCAAGAATTATATTCCTTCTTCAAGTCAGGTTCAGATCATCAGAAATATTTTCTCTCTGGAAACTGATAACGGTTAATATCAGAATAAAACATCCAATTCTTCAAATTGCAGAAGTACAAAGAAATTTATAAATCCACAATTTCTCCAGGTCTCTCTTATGTCAATTGGGACATTAATGGGGGAATGATTGAGACCCTCTTAATTAGAATGGCAAAATACCAGTGGAATTAGACAAATCTCAGAGCCTTGAACCCTGAAATGTCCATTAACCCTCTTTGCTGTCAGAAGCAGTCCCTCCTCCACGGAGGAGACTAGCTTTCCCTAAATTGCAGACCCTATGGTTACTCTACCTGGGCAGTTGTCTTTTTTTTTTTAGAGAGAGTGAGAGAGGAGAGGAGAGGACAGGGAGGAGAGAGAGAAAGAGAGAGAGAGAGAGAGAGAGAGAGAGAGAGAGAGAGAGAGAGAGAGAGAAAAAAAGAGACAGAGAGAGAGAGAATTTTTAATATTCATTTTCTAGTACTCGGCGGACACAACATCTTTGTTGGTATGTGGTGCTGAGGATCGAACCCGGGCCGTACGCGTGTCAGACAAGCGCACTACTGCTTGAGCCACATCCCCAGCCCAATTGTCTTTAAGATGCTCATCCATCATCCCACATTGTCACCAGACACTTAATTGAGGTCTGATCCTAGAACGCCTCAGGTAAGAGTATAAAATATAGCCCAGGAGAGTATAAGGGTCACACCAAAATAATAGGTAAATATTTTACTGTATTTTGTTAATAGAAGCCTTAAGAATATATAAGAGAATTTGTTTTAGTTTTCTAGACAAAAGAAGTCAGGACATATTGCTGGATCATCTTGAATGCAGTCACAGGGACGTAATCACCAGAAATGTTAGGGCCAAGGATTTTCCTGAGCCACGGGGAGTGGCTATTAGACTCTCTTTGGTTGATGGACTGAAATCTGGACTCAGTGTTTGCTGAAGTTCAATGACCAATATGATCCTGGAATAATGGAGAGGGTGGTGATCAGAAATAAATAAGGTGTTGGATGGCGTGTTATCTGACCCCTTCCCTGGCCTCACAGATGGATCTGGAGGAGGGCCTGGAGCACCAGCCTTCGCCAAGGCCTGGTGGACATGCGCTCAGAAGGCAGCACCAGATCCTTGTGAAACCCGCAGCCGCTGCCGTCGGCAGCCTGGGAAGACATTAATGGATGGCATCGTTGAAATGGGCTCCCTGATTTCAGTGAGAATAAGGGGACCCTGAAGTAGAAGAGGCCATGTGGTGGAGCAGTGATCAGAACATTCGAATCTGTAGAGATTTTTGACAATGGTAAATGATCGTGGTATTTATAGATGGGAAAAAAATGGGCACTCCCCTAGAATAGTGCCTGTCCCATTTAATGTGAAACTCTTCTTTTCACACTTCATTGGTGCATTGTAGTGGTCCATAATGGTGGGATTTGCTGACACATATTTGAACATGCACACAAAATAACCCTGAACTTTTGCCAATATATTTCCCTTTTCCTCACCTCCTCCCCTTGTGCCTTAACTCTACTGATCTTCCTTCAACTTTCATGATGAGACTCCATTCTCAACTTTCCTTCCTTTTCCCCCTCTAGCTTTAACAGATGAAAAACATACTGCCCTTAACTTTCTGAGTTGCTTATTTCCCTTAATGTTCTGAATATCCATCCATCTTCCAGCATGACATAATTTTGTTCTTCTTTATGGCTGAATGAAATTCCAGTGTGCATATACCAGAAGTTCTTTATCCATTTGTCCACTGATGTCACCTTGGCTGGTTCATGGGCATGTATGTGTCATTATAGTATGATGACTTCGATCTGCTGTGATAAATACCAAGCAGAGGTAGAGCTGGGTTGCAGGGTGGTCCATGGCTTCTCCTGAGAAGCCTCCATCCCGATTTCCTTGGTGGTTGAGCTGATTTACATGCCCACCAACAGGGTGAGAGTGCTCCCTTCTCTCCAATTCTCTCCTTGTCACACTCATTTCTGTTTGTATTCTTGGTGGTTGCCTTGGTCACTGAAGTGAGGTGAAATCTCAGGGTAGTTTTGACTTGCAAGTATTTTCATATATTTGTTGGCCACTCATATATTTTCTTCTAAGACATGTCTGTTTAGTTCATTTAGTTTCCCATTTGGTAATTGGGTTATTTGATAATTGGGTTATTTAATAATTGTGGGTTTGATGTTAAGTTTTTTGAGTTCTTTATTAATATTCTGAATATTCATCCTCTTTTAGAAGAGCCCCTCAGAAAGATTTTCTCTCTTTCAGTAGGTTCTCTCTTCATATTCTAATTGTCTCCTTTGCTGTGCAGAACCTTCTTAATTTGATGCCATCCTATTAGATAACTTTTGGTGTTATCTCCTGAGCTTTGGCATCCTATTGAGAAAGTCATTGCCTCTGCCTGTAGGTAGGAGTATTGACTTTGTTTTTTCCTAGAAACTGCATAATTTCTGGTCTAGTGCCTGGTTCTTTAATGCATTTTGAGTTGATTTTTTGCAGGGTGTGCGATAGTTCAGGTCTCATTCTTCTGCATTTGGACAGGGATGTAAAAGGACTGTTTCAGAGAGTAGATGTTAAAGACTGGGATGCAAAAGAACTGTTGCAGAGAGCAGAAGTTAGAGACTGAGGTGCAGAAGGACTGTTACAGAAAGCAGAGTTTGGAGACTGGGGTGCACAAGGATCATTGCAGAGAGTAGAGTTTTCAGACTGAGGTGCAGAAGGACTGTTGCAGAGAGCAGATATTGGAGACTGGGGTTCAGAAAGACTTTTGCAGAGAGCAGAGGTTGGAGACAAGGGTTCAAAAGGAGGGTTGCAGACAGCAGAGATTAGAGACTGGGGTGCAGAAGGACCATTGCAGAGGTCAGAGTTTGGGAACTGAGGTGCAGAAGGATTGTTACAGAGAACAGAACTTGAAGACTCGGGTGCAGAAGGACTGTTGCAGAGAGCAGAGATTGGAGACTGGGGTTTAGAAAGACTTTTGCAGAGAGCAGAGGTTAGAGACTGGGGTGCAGAAGGTCTGTTACAGAGAGCAGAGGTTGAAGACTTTGGTGCAGAAGGCCTGTTACAGAGAGCAGAAGTTGTAGACTGTTGTGCAGAAGGACTGTTACAGAGAGCATAGATTGGAGACTTTGTTGTCGAAAGATCTTACAGAGAGCAGAGGTAGGAGACTTAGGTGAAGAAGGACAGTTACATAGAACAGATGTGGGATAAAGGGGTGCAGGACTCATACAGAGCAGAAGTTAGAGACTGAGGTACAGAAGGACTGTTACAGAGAGCAGAGGTTGGAGACCCGGGTGCAGAAGTAAAATTGCAGAGAGCAGAGTTTTCATACTGAGGTACAGAAGAACTGTTTCAGAGATCAGATGTTGGAGATTGGGGTGTACAAGGACTGTTGCAGCGAGCAGAGATTGGAGACTGGGGTGCAGAGGGATCGTTGCAGAGAGCAGAGGTTGGAAAGCGGAGTGCAGGAGGCCTTTTACAGAGAGCAAAGTTTGGAGACTGGGGTGCAGAAGGAGTGTTGCAGAGCAGATTATGGAGACTAGGGTGTAGAAGGACTGTTCCAGAGAACAGAGGTTGTAGACTGGGGTGCAGAAGCATCATACAGAAAGCAGAGTTTGGCGACTGAGGTTCAGAAGGACTGTTGCAGAGAGCAGATATTGAAGACTGGGGTCCAGAAAGACTGATAGAGAGGGCAGAGTTGGGAGACTGGGTTGCAGAAGCATCTTACAGCAAGCGTAGTTTGGAGACTGAGGTGCAGTAAGACTGTTGCAGAGAGCAGAGGTTGGAGACTGGGGTGCAGAAGAACTGTTATAAAGAGCAGAGTTTGGAGACTGGGGAGCAGAAGGACTGTTGCAGAGTACAGAGGTTTGAGACTGGGGTGCAGCAGGACCGTTGCAGAAAGCAGAGGTTGGAGACTGGCGTGGAGAAGGAATATTACAGAGAGCAGATTTTGGAAATTGGGGTGCAGAAGGATTTTTCAGAGAGCAGAGGTTGGAGACTCAGGTGCAGAAGGACTGTATAGAGAGCAGATGTTGGAGACTGGGGTGCAGAATGACGTTTGCCAAGAGCAGAGGTTTAAGACTGAGGTACAGAAGGATCATTGCAGAAAGCAGAGTTGGAGTTGGGATGCAGTAGCACTGTTACACAGAGCACACGTTGCAGACTGGGGTGCAGAAGGAATTATTAGACACCAGAGGTTGTAGACTCGGGTGCATAAGGACTGTTGTAGATATCAGAGTTTGGATATGAGGTGCAGAAAGACTGTTACAGAGAGCAGAGTTTGTAGACTGGGGTGAAGAAGGACTGATACAGAAAGAAAAGGTTGGAGACTGGGGTGCAGAAGGACCGTTACAGAGAGAAGAATTTGGAGACTGTGGTACAGAAGGACTGTTACAGAGAGAAGAGTCTGGCGACTTGGGTTCAGAAGGCCTGTTGCAAAGAACAGAGTTTGGAGATTGAGGTGCAGAAGGACTGTTTCAGAGAGCAGAGTTTCTAGAAAGGTTGCAGAAGGATGTTACAGATAGCAGAGATTGTAGACCGAGGTGCAGAAGGACTGTTACAGAGAGTAGAGGTTGGAGACTGGGGTGCAGAAGGATTGTTATAGAGAACAGACTTTGGAGACTGGGGTGCAGAAGGCCTGTTACGGAGAGGAGAGGTTGGAGTCTGAGGTGAAGAAGGACTGTTACAGAGAGCATAGATTAGAGACCAGGGTGCAGAAGGAGTGATACAGAAAGCAGACTTTGGAGACTGGGGTGCAGAACGACCGTTACAGAGATAAGAGGTTGGAGACAGCAGTACAGAAGGACGGTTACAGAGAGCAGAGTTTGGAGATTGTGGTAAAAAAGGAATATTTCAGAGAGCAGATTTCGGAGACTGGGCTGCAGAAGGACTGTTGCCGCGAGCAGAGGTTGAAGACTGGGGTGCAGGAGGACTGTTGCAGAGAGCAGAGATTGCAGACTGAGGTGCAGAGGATCCTTACAGAGAACAGAGGTTGGACACTGTGGTACAGAAGAACTGTTACAGGGAGCAAAGTTTGGAGACTGGGGTGCAGAATAACTGTTGTGGAGTACAGAGGTTGGAGACTGGGGTGCAGAACGATCGTTGCAGTCAGCAGAGTTTCCAGACTGAGATGCAGAAGGACTGTTACACAGAGCTGAGGTTGAAAAATGAGGTGAAGAAGGACAGTTACAGAGAGCAGATGTTGGAGACAGGGGTGCAGGACTGATACAGAGCAGAAGTTGGAGACTGAGGTACAGAAGGACGGTTTCAGAGAGCAGCGGTTGGAGATTCGGGTGCAGAAGGATTATTTCAGAGAGAAGAGTTGGATATGAGGTGCAGAAGGACTGTTACAGAGAGCAGAGTATGTAGACTGGGGATCAGAAGAACTGATACAGAAAGCAGAGGTTTGAGACTGGTGTGCAGAAGGACCGTTACAGAGAGCAGAGGTTGGCAACTGGGGTGCAGAAGGAGTGTTGCAAAGAACAGAGGTTGGAGACTGAGGTCTAGAAGGACTGTTACAGAGAGCAGAGTTTTTACACAAGGTTGAAGAAGGATCTTACAGAGAGCAGAGTTTGTCGACCGAGGTGCAGCAGGGCTGTTAAAGAGAGCAGAGGTTGGAGACTGGGGTTCAGAAGGCCTCTTATGGAGAGCAGAGTTTGGAAAAGCGCTTTAGAAGGACTATTACTAATGGCAGAGTTTGGAGACTTGGTTGCAGAAGGATTTTACAGAGAGCAGATGTTGGAGACTGAGGTGCAGAAGGACTGTTAAAGAGAGTAGAGGTTGAAGACTGAGTTTCAGAAGGATTGTTGAAGAGAACAGAGGTTGGAGACTGGGGTACAGAAGGATCGTTGCAGTCAGCAGAGTTTCCAGACTGAGATGCAGAAGGACTCTTACACAGAGCAGAGGTTGAAGACTGAGGTGAAGAAGGAAAGTTACAGAGAACAGATGTGGGATACAGGGGTGCAGGACTGATACAGAGCAGAAGTTGGAGACTGAGGTACAGAAGGCCTGTTACAGATTGCAGAGGTTGGAGACTTGGATGCAGAAGGATAATTACAGAGAGCAGAGTTTTCATACTGAGGTACAGAAGAACTGTTTCAGAGATCAGATGTTGGAGATTGGGGAGCACAAGGACTGTTGCAGAAAGCAGAGATTGGAGACTGGGGTGCAGAGGGATCACTGCAGAGAGCAGAGGTTGGAAAGCGGGGTGCAGAAGGCCTTTTACAGAGAGCAGAGTTTGGAGACTGATCTGCAGAAGGACTGTTATAGAGAGCAGAGATTGGAGACTGGGGTGCAGAAGGAGTGTTGCAGAGCAGATTATGGAGACTAGGGTGTAGAAGGACTGTTCCATAGAGCAGAGGTTGTAGACTGGGTTGCAGAAGCATCATTCCGAAAGCAGAGTTTGGAGACTGAGGTTCAGAAGGACTGTTGCAGAGAGCAGAGATTAGAGACTGGGGTCCAGAAGGACTGATACAGAGGGCAGAGTTGGGAGACTGGGGTGCAGAAGCATCTTACAGCGAGCGAAGTTTGGAGACTGAGGTGCAGTAAGACTGTTGCAGAGAGGAGAGGTTGAAGACTAGGGTGCAAAAGGACTGTTATAAAGAGCAGAGTTTGGAGACTGGGGAGCAGAAGGACTGTTGCAGAGTACATAGGTTTGAGACTGGGGGTCAGCAGGACCGTTGCAGTCAGGAGAGTTACCAGACTGAGATGCAGAAGGACTCTTACACAGAGCAGAGGTTGAAGTCTGAGGTGAAAAAGGACAGTTACAGAGAGCAGATGTGGGAGACAGGGGTGCAGGACTGATACAGAGCAGAAGTTGGAGACTGAGGTACAGAAGGACTGTTACAGAGAGCAGAGGTTGGAGACTCGGGTGCAGAAGGATAATTGCAAGTAGCAGAGTTTTCATACTGAGGTAAAGAAGAACTGTTGCAGAGAGCACATGTTGGAGATTGGGGTGTAAAAGGACTGTTGCAGTGAGCAGAGATTGGAGACTGGGGTGCAGAGAGATCGTTCCAGAGAGCAAAGGTTGGAAAGCGGGGTGCAGAAGGACAGTTACAGAGAGCAGAGATTGGAGATTGGGGTGCAGAAAGACTGTTGAAGAGCAGATTATGGAGACTAGGGTGTAGAAGGACTGTTCCAGAGAGCAGAGGTTTGAGACTGGGGTGCAGAAGGACTGTTGCAGAGATCAGAAGATGGAGACTGGGTTGGAGAAGGACTGTTGCAGAGAGCAGATGTTGGAGACTGGGGTGCAGAAGGAATGTTCCAAAGAGCAGTATTTGAAGACTGGGGTGCATATGGACTATTGCAGACAGCAGAGGTTGCAGACTGAAGTGCAGAAGGACTGATACAGACAGCAGAGTTTTGACAATGTGGTGCAGAAGGACTGATACAGAAAGCAGAGGTTGAAGAATGTGGTGCATAAGGACCCTTAAAGAGAACAGATGTTGGAGACTGCGGTACAGAAAGACTGTTACAGAGAGCAGAGGTTTTAGACTGGGGTGCAGAATAACTGTTATAAAGATCAGAGTTTGGATACTTCGGTGCAGAAGGACCATTGCAGAAAGCAGAGGTTGAAGCCTGGGTTTCAGAAGGATCTTACAGAGAGCAGAGTTTGCACACTGAGGTGCAGAACGACTGTTGCAGAGAGCAGAATTTGAGATTGGGGCGAAGAAGGACTTTTGCAGAGAACAGAGGTTGGAGTTTGAGGTGCAGAAGGACTGTTACAGACAGCAGAGGTCGGAGACTGGCGTGCAGAGTGACTGATACATAACGCAGAGTTTGGAAACTCGGGTGCGTAAGGACCGTTACAGAGAGCAGAGGTTGGAGACTGCAGTACAGAAGGACTGTTACAGAGAGCAGAGGTTGGAGACAGGTGTGCAAAATTATCTTACAAAGAGCATAGGTTGGAGACTGGGGTGCAGAGGACTGTTGCAGAGCAGATCATAGAGACAAGGGTGTAGAAGGACTGTTACAGAGAGCAGAGGATGTAGACTGGGGTGCAGAAGCACCATACAGAGAGCAGAGTTTGTAGACTGAGGTGCAGAAGAACTGTTGCAGAGAGCAGAGATTGGAGACTGGGGTGCAGAAGGACTGATAGAGAGGGCAGAGTTGGGAGACTGGTGTGCAGAAGCATCTTACAGCGAGCGAAGTATGGAGACTGAGATGCAGAAAGACTGATGCAGAGAACAGAGGTCGGAGACTGAGGTGCAGAAGGACTGTTAAAGAGAGCAGAGTTTGGAGACTTCGGTGCAGAAGGACCATTGCAGAAAGCAGAGGTTGAAGACTGGGTTTCAGAAGGATCTTACAGAGAGCAGAGTTTGCACACTGAGGTGCAGAACGACTGTTGCAAAGAGCAGAAGTTGGAGATTGGGGCACAGAAGGACTTTTGCAGAGAACAAAGGTTGGAGTTTGAGGTGCAGAAGGACTGTTACAGACAGCAGAGATCGGAGACTGGCGTGCAGAATGACTGATACATAACGCAGAGTTTGGAGACTCGGGTGCGTAAGGACCGTTACAGAAAGCAGAGGTTGGAGACTGCAGTAGAGAAGGACTGTTACAGAGAGCTGAGGTTAGAGACAGGTGTGCAAAATTATCTTACAAAGAGCATAGGTTGGAGACTGGGGTGCACAAGGACTGTTGCAGAGCAGATCATGGAGACAATGGTGTAGAAGGACTGTTACAGAGAGCAGAGGTTGTAGACTGGGGTGCAGAAGCATCATACAGAGAGCAGAGTTTGGAGACTGAGGTGCAGAAGAACTGTTGCAGAGAGCAGAGATTGGAGACTGGGGTGCAGAAGGACTGATACAGAGGGCAGAGTTGAAAGACTGGTGTGTAGAAGCATCTTACAGCGAGCGAAGTATGGAGACTGAGGTGCAGAAAGACTGGTGCAGAGAGCAGAGGTCGGAGACTGAGGTGCAGAAGGACTGTTAAAGAGAGCAGAGTTTGGAGACTTGGGTGCAGAAGGCCTGTTACAGAGAGAAGAGGTTGGAGACTGGAGTGCAGAAGGCCTCTGAAAGAGAGCAGAGATTGGAGACTGAGGTGCAGAAGGACAGTTGCAGAGAACAGAAGTTGGAAACTGGGGTGCATAAGGACCATTGCTGAGAGAAGAGGTTGGAGACTGATGTGCAGGATTTTTACAGAGAGCACAGGTAGGAGACTGGGGTGCAAAATGAATGTTGCAAAGAGCAGAGGTTGAAGACTGGGGTTCAGGAGGACTGTTACAGAAAGCAGAGGTTAGAGACTGAGGTGCAGAAAGACTTTTAAAGAGAGCAGAAGTTGGAGAGTGGGTTCAGAAGGACTAATTGAGAAAGCAGATGTTGAAGACTGGGGTGCAGAAAGACGGATAAAGAGAGCAGAGTTTGGACACTCCGGTACAGAAGGACTGCTACAGAGTGCAGAGGTTGGGGAATGGGGTGCAGAAGGACTGTTGCATAGAATAGAGGTTGGAGACTGTGGTGCAGAAGCACCTTTGCAGAGAGCAGAGGTTGAGACTGAGGTACAGAATTATTGTTACAGAGAGCAGAGTTTGGAGATGGGGTGCAGAAAGACTGTTTTAGTGAGCAGAGTTTGCAGGCTGGGTTTCAGAAGGGTCTCACAGAAATAAGAGTTTGGAGACTGATGTACAGAAGAACTTTTACAGCGAGCAGAGTTTGGAGACTGGGGTGCAGAAGGATTGTTGCAGAGAGCAGAGTTTTCAGACTGAGGTACAGAAGAACTGTTGCAGAGAGCAGATGTTGGAGACTGGGTGAACAAGGACTGTTGCAGCGAGCACAGGTTGGAGACAGGGTGCTGAAGGATCGTTGCAGAGAGCAGAGGTTGGATACTGGGGTGCAGAAGGACTGATAAAGACAGCAGAGTTTGGAGACTGGGGTGCAGAAGGACTGTTACAGAGAGCAGAGTTTGGAGACTGGGTTGCAGAAGGATCTTACAGAGATCAGAGGTTGGAGACTGAGGTGCAGAAGCACTGTTGCAGGGAGTAGAGTTTGGAGACCGAGGTGCAGAAGGACCGTTGCAGAGAGCAGAGCTTGGAGACTGAGGTGCAGAATGATTGATAAAGAGAGCAGAGGTTGGAGACTGGGGTGCAGAAGGAGTGTTGCAGAGAGCAGAGGTTTTAGACTGGGGTGTAGAAGGACTGTTGAAGAGAGTAGAGGTTTGAGATTTGGGTGAAGAAGGACTGTAGCAGAGAGCAGAGTTTGGAGACTAAGGTGCAGAAGGACAGTTAAACACAACAAAGGTTGCAGACTCGGGTGCAGAAGGACTAAGTCAGAAAGGAGAGCTTGGAGACTCATGTGCAGAAGGATTCTTACAGAGAGCAGTGGTTGGAGACTGCAGTACAGAAGGACTGTTAAAAAGAGCACTAGTTGGAGACTGGGGTGGAGAAGAACTGTTGCAGAGAGCAGATGTTGGAGACTGGTGTGCAAAAGAACTGTTGCAGAGAGCAGAGGATGAAGTCTAGGGTTCAAGAGGACTGTTTCAGAAAGCAGAGGTTGCACACTGAATTGCAGAAAGACTGATACAGAGGGAATAGTTTGGAGACTGTGGTTCAAAATGACTGATACAGAAAGCAGAGTTTGGATACTGGAGTACATAAGGAAACTTACGGAGAAAAGAGTTTGGAGGCTGCGGTACAGAACGACTGTTACAGAGAGCATAAGTTCGAGACTGGGGTACAGAAGGATCATGGAGGTGAGCAGAGTATGGAGACTGGGGTGTAAAAGGAAAGTTGCAGAGAGCAGAGTTTGGAGACTGGGGTGTAGAAGGACTGTTGCAGAGAGCAGACGTTGGAGACTGGGGTGCAGAAGGACTATTGCATAAAGCAAAGGTTGGATATTGCGTTGCAGAAGGACTGTTACAGAGAGCAGAGGTTTGTTACAGGTGTGCAGGATTATCTTACAGAGAGCACAGGTTGAAGACTGGGGTGCAGAAGGACTGTTGCATAGCAGATTATGGAGACTAAGGTGTAGATGGACTGTTTTCGAGAGCAGAGGTTGTAGACTGGGGTGCAGAAGCATCATACAAAGAGCAGAGTTTGGAGACTGAGGTGCTGAAGCACTGTTGCAGAGAGCAGAGATTGGAGACTGGGGTGCAGAAGGACTGACACAGAGGGCAGTGTTGGGAGACTGGTGTGCAGAAGCATCATACAGCTAGCGACCTATGGAAACTTGGTGCAGAAAGACTGTTGCAGAGAGCAGAGGTTGGTGACTGGGGTGCAGAAGGACTGTTAAAGATAGCAGAGTTTGGAGACTTGGGTGTAGAAGGCCTGTTACAGAGAACAAAAGTTGGAAACTGCAGTACAGAAAAACTGTTACAGAGAGCAGATGTTGTAGACTGTGGTGCAGAAAGACTGTTGCATAGAACAGCAGTTGGAGACTGGGGTCCATAAGGACCGTTGCTGAGAGAAGAGGTTGGAGACTGATGTGCAGAAAAATTGTTACAGAGAGTAGAGTTTTGAGACTTGGGTGCAGAAAGACTGATACAGAGAGCAGAGGTTGGAGACTGGGGTACAGAAGGAATTTTGCAGAGTGAATAGTTTTAAACTGGCGTGCAGAACGACTGTTGCAGAGAGCAGAGGTTGGAGATGGGGTGCAGAAGGACTGTTACAGAGAGGAAAGGTTGAAGCCTGTGGTGCAGAATAACTGATACAGAAAGCAGAGTTTGGAGATGGGGATGAAGAAAGACCATTACAGAGATCAGAGGTTGGATACAGGTGTGCAGAAGAATCTTACAGGGAGCAGAGTTTTGAGACTGGGGTGTAGAAGAAGTGTTGCAGATAGCAGCGGTTGGAGACTGGGATACAGAAGAATGTTGCAGAGAGCAGAGGTTAAAGACTGTGGTGCAGAAAGACTGTTACAGAGAACACAGTTTGGACACTGGGGTGAAGAAAGATCGTTGCAGAGAGCAGAGACTGGAGACTCGTGTGCAGGAGGACTCTTACAGAGAGCAGAGGTTGGAGACTGAGGTGAAAGACTGTTAAAGAGAGCAGATTTTGGAGACTGGGGTGCAGGACTGAAACAGAAAGCAGATGTTGGAGACTGGGGTGCAGAATTATTGTTGCAGACAGAAGAGTTTGGAGACTGGGTTTCAGAAGGACTTGCAGAGAGCAGAATTTGGAGACTTAGGTGCAGAAGGAGGAATTTACAGAGAGCAGAGGTTGGAGACTGGGATGCAGAAGGACTGTTGCAGAGAACAGAGGTTTAAAACTGGGGTGCAGAAGGATCGTGGAAGAGAGCAGAATTTTCAGTTGAGGTGCAAAAGGACTAATGCAGAGAGCAGATGTTGGAGACTGGGGTGCAGAAGGACTGTTGCACAGAGCAGAGGTTGGAGATTTGTGTGCAGAAGGACTGTTCCAGAGAGGAGATGTTGGAAACTGGGGTGGAGAAAGCCTGTTTCAGAGACCAGAGTTTTGAGAAGAGGTGCAGAACGACTGTTAAAGAGAGCAGATTTTGGAGATTGGTTTGCAAAAGTATCTTCCAGAGAGTAGAGGTTGGATACTGAGATGCATAATGACTGTTACAGAGAGTAGAGGTTGAATACTGAGGTTCAGATGGGCAATTGCAGAGAGCAGAGATTGAAGAGTGAGGTACAGAAGGACTGTTACAGACAGCAGAGGTTGAAGACTGAGGTGCAGAAAGACTGATACAAAAAGCAGAGTTTAGAGACTGGGGTGCAGAAGGACCATTACAGAGAGCAGAGGTTGGGGACTGTGGTGCAGAAGAACTGTTACAGACAGCAGAGATTGGAGACTGGGGTGCAGAAGGACTGTTGTAGAGAGCAGATGTAGAAGACTGGGATGCAGAAGGATTGTTGCAGAGAGCAGAGGTTGGAGCCTGAGGTGCAGAAGGACTGTTACATAGAGCAGACTTTGGAGACTGGGGTGCAGAAAGACTGTTGCAGAGAACAGAGGTTGGCTACTGAGGTGCAGAAGGACCGTTGAAGATAGCAGAGGTTGGAGACTGGGGTGGAGAAGGATCTTACAGAGAGCAGTGGTTGAAGACTTTTGTAGAGAGCAGACGTAGGAGACTGGGGTGCAGAAGGATTGTTGCAGAGAGCAGAGTTTGGAGTCTGGGGTGCACGACTGGGAAGAAAGCAGAGGTTGGAGACTGGGGTGCCGAAGGACCGTTACAGAGAGCTGAGACTTGAGACTGGGGTGCAAAAAGACTTTTACAAAGAGCAGAGATTGAAGACTGGGGAGCGGAAGCACTGTTGTAAGAACAGAGGTTTAAGACAGGGTTGCAGAAGGACCTTTGGAGAGAGCAGAGTTTGGAGACTGAGGTGCAGAAGTATTGTTACAGAGAGCAGAGTTTGGAGACCGCAGTGCAGAAGAACTGTTAGTGAGAGTAAAGTTTGGACACTGGGGTAAAGAAGCATATTACAGTGAGCAGAGGTTGGAGAGTGGGAAGAAGAAGGACCTTTGCAGAGAGCAGAATTTGGAGACTGGGGTGCAGTAGGATTGTTAAAGAGAACAGAGTTTGGATATTGAGGTGCAGAAGGACTGTTGCATTGAGCAGAAGTTGGAGATATGGGTGCAGAAGGACTATTGCAGAGAGCAGAAGTTGGAGACTGAGGTGCAGAAGGACTGTTACAGAGAGCAGAGGATTGAGACAGGGGTGAAGAAGGAATGATACAGGAAGCAGAGTTTGGAGACTAGGGTACAGAAGGACCATTACAGAGAGCAGAGGTTGGAGTCTGTAGTACAGAAGGACTGTTACATAGAGCAGAGGTTGGAGACTGGAGTGCAGAACTACTGTTGCAGAGATTAGATGATAAAGACTGGGGTTCAGTAGGACTGTAGCTAAGAGCAGACGTTGGAGACTGTGGTGCAGAAGGACTGATACAGAAAGCAGTGTTTTGAAACTGGGGTGCAGAAGGACCTTACAGGGAGCAGAGATTGCAGACTTCGGTACAGAAGGACTGTTACAGAGAGCAGAGTTCGGAGACGGGATTGCAGAAGGATCTTACAGAGAGCAGAGGTTGGAGACTCGGGTGCAGAAGGACTGTTGCAGAGAGCAGACGTTGGGGACTTGGTTGCAGAAGGATCTTTCCAGATAGCAGAGGTTGGCAACTGGGGTGTAGAAAGACTGTTGCAGAGAGCAGAGCTTGGAGACTGAGGTGCAGAAAGGCTGCTACAGAGAGCAGAGTTTTGATACTGGCATGCAGAAAGACTGTTGCAGTAAGCAGAGGTTGGAGACTGGGTTGGAGAAGGAATGTTACAGAGAGTAGTGTTTGTAAACTGGGGTGCGGAAAGACCGTTACAGAGAGCAGAGTTTGGAGACTGCAGTATATAAGGACTGTTACAAAGAGCAGATGTTTGAGACTGTGGTGCAGAAGGACTGTTGCAGAGCAGATATTGGATACTGGGGTGCCGAAGGACTGTTGCAGAGAGCAGAGGTTGGAGACTGTGGTGCAGAAGGACTGATACAGAAAGCAGATTTTGGAGACCATTACAGCGAGCAGAGTTTAGAGACTGCGTTACAGAAGAACTGTTGTAGAGAACAATGTTGGAGACTGGGGTGCATAGGGACCATTGCAGAGGGCAGACGTTGGAGACTGCAGTGCAGAAGGAATGTTACAGAGAGCAGAGTGTGGAAACTGGGGTGCAGAAGAATCTTAAAGAGAGAAATGTTTAGAGACTTGGGGGCAGAACGATTATTGCAGAGAGCAGACGTTGGAGACTGGGGTGCAGAAGAATCGTTGCAGAGAGTAGATTATAGAGACGGTGGTATTGAAGGAGTGTTCTAGAGAGCAGACGTTGGATACTGGGGTGCAGGAGGACTGTTACAGAGAGCAGTTGTTTAAGACTGAGGTGCAGAAAAACTGTTACTGAGAGAAGTGTTTGGAGATTGGGGTGAAGAAAGACTAATACTGAGAGCAGAGTTTGGTGACTGTGGTCCAGAACGATCTTACAGAGAGGAAATTTTTGAGACTGGGGTGCAGAAGGATTGTTGCAGAGAGCAGACATTGGAGACTCGGGTGCAGAAGAATCGTTGCAGAGAGTAGATTATGGAGACTGGTGTATAGAAGGACTGTTCTAGAGAGCAGAGTTTGGAGACTGGGGTGAATAAGGACTGTTGTAGAGAGCAGTTCTTGAAGACTGAGGTGTAGAAAAACTGTTACAGAAATCAGTGTTTAGAGACTAAGGTGCAGAAGGACTGTCGCAGAGAAGAGAGGTTGGAGACTGGGTGCAGAAGGACTGTGCAGAGTGCAGTGTTTGGAGACTGGGGTGCAGAAAGACTGTTACCGAGAATAGAGGTTAGAGACTGCTGTACAGAAGAAGTGTTAAAGAAAGCAGAGGTTTGAGACAGGTGTGCAGAAGGATCTTACAGAGACCAGAGGTTGGAGACTTGGGTGAAATAGGACTGATGCAGAGAGCAGAGTTTGGAGAATGGGGTGCAGAAGGATTGTTGCAGAGAGAAGAGGTTGGATACTGAGGTTCAGAAGGCCTGTTAAAAAGAGCAAATGACATGTAACACACAGCAGAGTTTGGAGACTGAGTGGCATAAAGATCTTACAGAGAGCAGAGGTTGGTTACTGAGGTGACGAAGAATTGTCAGAGAGAGCAGAGGTTGAAAACTGGGGTCCAGAAGGATCCTTTCAGAGAGCAGAGTTTTCAGAATGAGGTTTAGAAAAACTGTTGCAGAGAGCAGATGTAGGTGACTGGGCTGCAGAAGAACTGTTGCAGGGAACAGTGGTTGGAGACTTGGGTGTAGAAGGATCGTTGCAGAGAACAAAGGGTGCAGACTGGGGTGCCGAAGGAGTTTTACAGACTGCAGGATTTTGAGACTGAGGTGCAGAAAGACTGTTATAGAAAGCAGAGTTTGGAGACTGGTTTTTAGAAGGATCTTACAGAGAGCAGAGGTTGGCGACTGAGGTGAAGAAGGATTGTTACAGAGAGTAGATGTTGAAGACTGAGGTGCAGAATGAACTTTGCAAAGAGAAGAGGTTAGAGACTGAGGTTCAGAGGACTGTTGCAGAGTGCAGAGGTTGGAGACTTGGGTGTAGGACTGTTGCAGAGAGCAGAGGTTGAAGTTTGGGGTTCCGAAAGACTGTTGCAGCTAGCAGACGTTAGAGACTGAAATTCAGAAGGACAGTTACAGAGAACAGGTTGGAGATTGAGCGCAGAAGGACTGATACAAAAAGCAGAGGTTGGAGAGTGGGATGCAGAAAGACCGTTACAGAGAGAAGAGTTTGAAAACTGCAGTACAAAGTACTGTTACAGAGAGCATAGTTTCGAGACTGGGGTGGAGAAGGACTTTTGTAGAGAGCAGATGTTGGAGACTGGGGTGCAGAAGGACTTTTGCAGATATCAGAAGTTGGATACTGGGTGCAGTAGGACAATTGCAGAGTGCAGAGGTTGCAGACTGTGGTTGAGAAGGACTGTTACAGAGTAGAGTTTGGAGACTGTGGTGCAGAAGGACTGACACAAAAGCAGAGGTTGGAAACTCGGGTGCAGAAGGACCCTTAAAGGAAACAGAGGTTGGATACTGCGTAACAGATAGACTGTTACAGAGAGCATTGTTTTGAGAATGGGGTGCAGAAGAAGTGTTGTAGAGAACAGAGTTTGAAGACTGGGGTGCAGAAGGATCGTTGCAGAGACCAGAGTTTGCAGACTGGGGTGCAGAAGGACTGATACAGAAAGCAGAGTTCGGAGACTGGGGTGCAAAAGGCCTGTTACAGACAGCAGAGTTTGGAGACTGGGGTGCAGAAAGATTGGTACAGAGAGCAGAGTTTGAATACTGTGTTGCAGAAAGATATTAATGAGAGCAAACGTTGAAGACTGAGGTGCAGATGCACTGTTACAGTGAGAAGAGGTTGGAGACTGAGGTGCAGAAGGACCATTGCAGAGAGAAGACATTAAAGACCTAGGTGCAGAAGGATTGTTACAGAAAGCAGAGGTTGGAGACTCGGTTGCCGAAGGACCCTTACAGAGAGCAGAGGTTGGAGACTGAGGTGCAGAAGGACTGTTGCAGAAAGCAGAGTTTGCAGACTGAGTTGCAGAAGGACTGTTACAGCGGGAAGATTTTCGAGACTGTGGTGGAAAACAACTGATACAGAAAGCAGAGGTTAGATACTAGGGTGCATAAGGTCCCTTACAGAGAGCAGAGGTTGGAGACTGGGTTGCAGAAGAACTGTTGAAGAGAAAAGAGGTTGGAGACTGGGGTGCAGAAGGATCATTGCGGCGAGCAGAGTATCGAGATTAGGGGGTAGAAGGACTGTGGCAGAGAGCAGAAGTTGTAGACTGGGGTGTAGAAGAACTGTTGCAGAGAGCAGATTTTGGAGACTTGGGTGCTGAAGGACTGTTGCAGAGACCAGAGGTTGGAGACTTGGGTGCAGAAGGACTGTTGTAGAGAGCAGAGGTTGGAGTCTGAGAATGGGGTACAGAAGGATTTTTGAAGAGAGCATATTTTGGAGACTGGGGTGCAGAAGGATCATTATAGAGAGCAGAGATTGGAGACTGTGGTGCTGAAGGACTTTTGCAGAAAGCACAGGTTGAAGACTGGGGTTCAGTAGGACTTTTACAGAGAGCACAGGTTGGAGACTCATGTGCAGAAAATCTATTGCACAGAGCAATTTTTGCAGACTGGGCTGCAGAAGGAGTGTTGCAGAGAGCAAAGATTGAAGATTGAAATGCAAAAGGACCCATACAGAGTGCAGAGTTTCAAGACTGCTTTTCAGAAGTACTTTTACAGAGAGCAGAGGTTGGAGACAGGTTTGCAGAAGGATCTTACAGACACCATAGGTTTGAGACTGGGGTGTAGAAGAATAGTTGAAGAGAGAAGAGTTTGGAGACTGGGGTCAAAAGGCCTGTTATAGACAGCATAGGTTGGGGATTGGGGTGCAGAAGGCCTGTTACAGAGAGCAGTGCTTGGAGACTGGGGTGCAGAAGGATACTTACAAAGAGCAGAGTTTAACGAGTGGGTTGCAAAAGAATCTTACAGAGACAAAAGTTTGGAGACTGAGGTACATAATGACTGTTACACAGAGAAGAGGTTTGAGACTGAGATGCAGAAGGATCGTTCCAGAGAGAAGAGTTTTCAGACTGAGGTGCAGAAGGACTGTTACTGAGAGCAGAGGTTGGAGACTAGAGTGGAGAAGGACTGCTGAGAAAAGTAGAGGTTGGACACTGAGGTGCAGAAGAAATGTTATAGAGAGCAGAGGTTGGAGACTGGGTTTCAGAAGGATCTTACAGAGAGCATATTTTGGACAATGAAGTGCAGATGGGCTGTTGCAGAGAGCAGAGTTTGGAGATTAGGGCGCAGAAGGACTGTTGCAGAGAGCAGAAATTGTAGTCTGAGTTGCAGAAGGACTGTTACAGAAAGCAGAGTTTAGAGACCAGAGTGCAGAAGGACTAATACAGAAAGCAGAGTTTGGAGACTGGGGTCCAGAAGGACCATTACAGAGAAAAAAAGTTGGAAACTGTAGTACAGAAGGACTGTAACAGAGAGCAGAGTTTGGAGACAGGGGTGCCGAAGGACTGTTGCAGAGAGGAGACGTTGGATACTGAGGTGCAGAAGGACTATTACAGAGAGCAGAGGTTGGAGACCTGAGTGCAGAAGGACTGATAGAGAAAGCGGAGGTTGGAGAGTGGGGTGCAGAAGGACCATAACAGAGAGAAGAGTTTGGAAACTGGAGTACAGAAGGACTGTTACAGAGAGCAGATGATGGAGACTGCGGTGGAGAAGGACTGTTGCAGAGAGCAGATGTTGGAGACTAAGGTTCAGAAGGATTGTTGCAGAGAGCAGAGGTTTAAGACTGGTGTGCAGAAGGACTTTTGCAGAGAGCAGAGGTTGAATTTTGAGGTGCAGAAGGACTGTTACAGAGAGCAGAGTTTGGAGACTGTGGTGCAGAAGGACTGATACAGAAAGCAGAGGTTTGAGACAGGCGTGCAGAAAGACCCTTACAGAGAATATAGGTTGAAGACTGTGGTACAGAAGAACTGTTGTAGAGAACAAGGTTGGAGACTGGGGTGCAGGGGACCATTGCAGAGGGCAGACTTTGGAGACTGGGGTGCAGAAGGAATGTTACAGAGAGCAGAGTTTGGAAACTGGGGTGTAGAAAAATCTTACAGAGAGAAAAGTTTGGAGAGTGGGGTGCAGAAGGATTGTTGCAAAGAGCAGACGATTTTAGACTGGGGTGCAGAAGGATCGTTGCAGAGAGTAGATTATGGAGACTGGGGTATAGAAGGACTGTTCTAAAGAGCAGTGGTTGGAGACTGGGGTGCAGAAGGACTGTTGCAGAGAGCAGTTGTTTAAGACTGAGGTGCAGAAAAAATTTTACAGGAAGCAGTGTTTGGAGAATGGTGTGCAAAAGGACTGATACTGAGTGTAGAGTTTGGAGACTGGGGAGCAGAAGGATCTTACAGAGAGGAAAGTTTGGAGACTGGGGTGCAGAAGGATTGTGGCAGAGAGCAGACATTGGAGACTGGGGTGCAGAAGGCCTGTTGCAGAGAGCAGTTGTTGAAGACTGAGTTGCAGAAAAACTGTTACAGAAAGCAGTGTTTGGAGACTGAGGTGCAGAAGGACTGTTGAAGATAGCAGTTTTTGGAGACTGGGGTGCAGAAGGACGTTACAGAGAATAGAGGTTGGAGACTGTGGTACAGAAGTACTGTTAAAGAGAGCAGAGGTTGGAGACAGATGTGCAGAATTATCTTACAGAGAGCAGAGGTTGGAGACTGGGGTGCAATAGGACTGTTGCAGAGAGCAGAGGTTGGAGAATGGAATGCATTAAGATCGTTGCAGAGAGAAAATCTTGGAGACTGAGGTGCAGAAGACCTGTTACACAGAGCAGAGCTTGGAGACTGGGGAGCAGAGGCCTGTAACATAGAGCAGCGTTTGGAGACTGGGTGGCATAAGGATCTTACAGAGAGCAGAATTTGGTGACTGAGGTGCTGAAGGACTGTAAGAGAGAGTAGAGGTTGTAGAATTTAATTCACAAGGATCTTTGCAGAGAGCTGAGTTTTCAGAATGAGGTATAGAAAAACTGTTGCAAAGAGCAGATGTTGGAGACTGGGGTGAAGAAGAACTGTTGCAGAGAGCTGAGTTTGGAGACTTGGGTATAAAAGGATCGTTGCAGAGAGCAGAGGGTGGAGACTTGGGTGCCGAAAAACTGTTAGAGAGAGCATATTTTGGAGACTGGGGTGCAGAAGGACTGTTACAGAGAGCAGCTGTTGAAGACTGAGGTGCAGAAAGACCTTTGCAAAGAGAAGAGGTTGGAGACTGAGGTGCAGAAGGACTGTTGCAGAGTGTAGAGGTTAAAGACTTGCGTGTAGAAGGACTTTTGCAGAAACCAGAATTTGGAGATTGGGGTGACAAAGGACTGTTGCAGACAGCAGACGTTGGCGACTGAGGTGCAGAAGGACTGTTACAGAGAGCAGAGGTTGGAGACTTGAGTGCAGAAGGACTGATAGGGAAAGCAGAGGTTTGAGAGTGGGGTGCAGAAGGACCATTACAGAGAGAAGAGTTTGGAAACTGCAGTACAGAAGGACTGTTACAGAGAGCAGTCGTTGGAGACTGGTTTGCAGAAGTCCTGTTACAGAGAGCAGAGTTTGGAGACTGTTGTGCAGAAGGACTGTTACAGAGTGCAGAGTTTAAAGACTGGGGTTTAGAAGGATCTTACAGAGAGCAGAGTTTGGAGAATGAGGTGCAGGAAGACTGTTACAGCGAGCAGAATTAGAAGACTGGCGTGCAGAAGGATGGTTTCAGGGAGCAGAGTTTACACACTGAGGTTCAGAAGGACTGTTGCAGAGAGCAGATCTTTGAGACTGGGGTGCAGAAAGACTGTTGCAGAGAGGAGAGTTTGGAGACTGGGGTGCAGAAGGACTTTTATAGAGAGCAGAGTTTGGAGACTGGGTTGCTGAGGGATCTTACAGAGAGCAGAGGTTGGAGACTGAGGTGCCGGTGGACTGTTACAGAGAGCAGTAGTTTGAGACTGGGGTGCAGAAGGATCGTGCAGAGAGCAGAGGTTTCAGACTGAGGTCATGAAGGACGGTTACAAAGAGCAGACGTTGGAAACTGAGGTGTTGAAGGACTGTTACACATAGGAGAGTTTGGAGACTTAGTTGCAGAAGGACTGTTACTGGAAGCAGCGTTTGGAAATTGGTGTGCAGAAGGACTGTTACAGATAGCAGAGGTTGGAGACTGCGGTATAGGACTGTTACTGAGAGCAGAGGTTGGAGACTGGAATGCAGAAGGATTCTTACATAGAGCACAGGTTGGAGACTGAGAAGCACACGATTAGATACAGAGAACAGAGGTTAGAGAATGGGGTTCAGACAGACTGATACAGAAAGCAGAGGTTGGAGACTGAGGTGTAGAAGAACCCTTACAAAGAGCACAGGTTGGCTACTGTGGTACAGAAGCACTGTTACAGAGAGCAGATCTTGGAGTCTGGGGAGCAGAAGTACTGTTTCAGAGGACAGAGGTTGGATACTGGGGTGGAGAAATAATGTTACAAAGAGCAGAGTGTGGAAACTCTAGTGCAGAAGGATATTACAGAGAGCAGAGGTTAGAGACTGTGGTGCAGAAGGACTGTTGCAGAGAGCAGACGTTGGAGACTGGGGTCCAGAAGGATCATTGCAGAGAGCAGAGTTTGGAGACTGGGGTGTAGAAGTACTGTTGCCGAGAGTAGATATTGGAGACTGGGGTTCAGAAGGACTGTTACTGAGAGCAGAGTTTGATGACTGGGGTGAAGAAGGACAGTTACAGAGAGCAGAGGTTGGAGACTGGGGTTCAGATGGATATTACAGAGAGCAGAGTTTGGAGACTGGGGTGCAGAGGACTGTTTCAGAGAGCAGATGTTGGAGACTGGGGTGGAGAAGAATCATTGAAGATAGAAGAGGTTGGAGACTGCAGTTCAGAAGTCCTGTTACAGAGAGCAGAGTTTAAAGACTGTTGTGAAGAACAACTGTTACAAAGTGCAAAGTTTAAATTCTGGGGTGCAGAGGGACTGTTACACAGTTGAAGACTGGGGTTCAGATGGATCTTACAGAGAGTAGAATTTGGAAACTGGAGTTCAGAATGATCTTAATGAGAGCAGAGGTTGGAGACTGTGGTGCAGAAGGACTGTTGCAGAGAGAAGACGTTGGAGACAGGGGTCCAGAAGGATAGTTGCAAAGAGAAGAGTTTGGAGACTGGGGTTCAGAAAGAGTGCTGCATAGAGCAGATGTTGGAGACTGGGGTGCAGAAGAACTGTTGCAGAGAGCAGATTTTAGAGGCTGGGGTGCAGAAGGACTATTACATAGAGCAGAGGTCGGAGACTGAGGTGCAGAAGGACTGTTACAGAGATCAGAGTTTGGAGACTGGGGTGCAGAAGGACTGTTACAGAAAGCAGAGGTTGAAGACTGGGGTTCAGATGGATCTTACACAGAGCAGAGTTTGGAGACTGGGGTGCAAAAGGACTGTTGCAGAGAGCAGATGTTAAAGACTGGGGTGGAGAAAAATCGTTGCAGAGAGAAGAGGTTGGAGACTGGGGTGAAGAAGGCCTGTTACAGAGAGCAGAGTTTGGAGACTGTTGTTCAGAAGGACTGTTACAGAGTGCAAAGTTTAAATACTGGGTTTCAAAAGGATCTTAAAGAGAGTAGAGTTGGGAGACTGAGGAGAAGAAGGACTGTTACAGAGAGCAGAGGTAGGAGACTGGGGTGCAAAAGTGTCCTTGCAGAGAGGAGAGCTTTCAGACTGAGATGCAGAAGAACTGTTGCGGAGAGCAGATGTTGGAGACTGGGGTGCAGTAGGACTGTTGCAGAGAGCTGATATTGGTAACTAGGGTGCAGAAGGACTGTTGTAGAGAGCAGAGGTTGGAGAATATGCTGCAGAAAAACTGTTGCAGAGAGCAGAGTTTAGAGACTGATGTGTGGAATTCCTGCTACAGAGAGCCGAGGTTTGAGACTTGGATGCAGAAGGACTGTTACAGAGAGTAGAGGTTGGATACAGGGGTGCAGAAGGATCTTAAAGAGAGTAGAATTTGGAGACTGTGGTGCAGAACGACTTTTGCAGAGATCAGAGGTTAGAGACTGGGGTGCACTAGAATCATTGCAGAGAGCAGAGTTTGGAGACTGGGGTGCAGAAGGCCTGCTACAGAGAGAAGACATTGGAGACTGGCATGCAGAAGGCCTGTTATAGAGAGGAGAGGGTGGAGTTTGAGGTGTAGGTGGACTGTTACATAGAGCAATGTTTTGAAACTGGGGTGCAGAAAGATCGTGTAGAGAGCAGAGTTATCAGACTGATATGCAGAAGTACTATTACAGAAAGTAGAGGTTGGAAATTGGCGTGCAGAAGGACCGTTACAGAGACCAGAGTTTGGAGACTGCGGTATAGAAAAACTGTTAAAGAGAACCGAGTTTGGAGACTGGGGTGCAGAAGGAATGATACAGAGAGCACAGGCTGGAGACTGAGGTGTAGAAGGATAGATAAAGAGAGCAGAGGCTTGAGACTGATGTTCAGAAGGACTGATACAGAAAGCAGAATTTGGAGACTTTGGTGCAGAAGGCCCATTACTGAGAGCAGTGGTTAGAGACTGCGGTACAGAAGGAATGTTACAGAGAGCAGATGTTGGAGACTGGGAGCAGAAAGACTGTTGTAGAGGACAGAGGTTGGAGACAAAGGTGCCGCAGGACACTTGCACAAAGCAGAGGATAAAGACTGGGGAAAAGAAGGAATGTTACAGAGAAGAAACTTTAGAAACTGGAGTGCAGAAGGATCTAACAGAGACCAGAGTTTGGAAACTGTGGTGAAGAAGGACTGTTTCAGAGAGCAGTTATTGGAGACTGAGGTGCAGAGTACTGTTACATAGAGTAGATGTTTGAGACTGGTGTGCAGAAGGATGGTTGAAAGGAGCAGAGCTTGGAGACAGGGGTGAAGAAGGATCTTACAGAGAGAGGAAGTTGGAGACTGAGGTGCAGAAGGACTCTTGTAGAGATCAGAGGTTGGAGACTGGGGTGCAGTAGGATCATTGCAGAGAGCAGAGGATGGAGACTGGGGTGCAGAAGGACTGTTGCAGAGAGCAGATTTTAGAAACTGGGGTGCAGAAGACTGTTTCACAGAGCAGAGTTTGGAGAGTGGGGTGCAGAAGGACTTTTACAGAAAGCAAACTTTGGAGCCTGGGGTGCAAAAGGACTGTTACAGAGTGCAGAGTTTAAAGACCGGGTGTCCGCAGAATCTTACAGATAGCAGATTTGTGAGACTGAGGTGTAGAAGGACTGTTACAGAGAGCAGAGGTAGGAGACTGGGGTGCAGAAGTGTCGTTGCAGAGAGCAGAGTTTTCAGACATAGGTGCAGAAGAACTGTTGCAGAGAGAAGATGTTGGAGACTGGGGTGCAGAAGGACTGTTGCAGATAGCAGAGTTTGGAGACTGTGGTGTACAAGGACTGTTTGAGGGAACAGAGTTTGGAGACTTGGGTGCAGAAGAAATGTTGCGGAGAGCAGAGTTTGGAGATTGAGATGCAGAAGGACTGTTACAGAGATCACTGGTTGGAGACTGGGGTGCAGAAGGACTGATAGAGAAAGAAGAGGTTGGAGACTGTGGTGAAGAAGGTAAATTACAGAGAACAGACTTTAAAGACCGCAGTACAGGAGGCCTGTTACACAGAGCAGAGGTTTGAGATTGGGGTTGAGAAGGACAATTTCAGATAGCAGATATTGGAGACTGGGGTGCAGAAGAACTGTTGCAGAGAGAAGAGGTTAGAGACTGGGGTGCAAAAGAACTGTCGCAGAGAGCAGAGTTTGTAGACTGAGGTGCAGAGAAATGTTACAGAGAGCAGAGGTTGGAGACTGGGGTGCAGAAGTTCTGATACAGAGAGCAAAGTTTGGAGACTGTTGTGCAGAAGGACCTTTAGAGAGACCAGAGTTTGGAGACTGCAGTACACAAGGACTGTTACAGTGAGCATACGTTGGAGACTAGGGTACAGAAGCACTGTTTCAGAGAGCAGATGTTGGAAACTGTGGTTCAGAAAAACTGTTGCAGAGAACAGAGTTTCGAGAATCGGGTGTAGAAGGACTGTTGCAGAAAGCACATGTTGGAGATTCAGGTGCAGAAGGATTGTTACAGAAAGCAGAGTTTGGAGACTAGGGTGAAGAAGGATCTTACAGAGAGCAGAGTTTGGAGACAGGGGTGCAGAAGTACTGTTGCAGAGAGCAGAGTTTGAAGACTGAGGTGCAGAAAGACTGTTATAGAGAAGAGGTTGGAGATGGGGAGAAGAAGGACTGTTACTGAGAACAGAGGTTTGAGACTCATGTGTAGCAGTACCGTTGCAGAAAGCAGAGGTTGGAGACTGGGGTAGAGATGGAATGTTACTGGGAGCAGAGTTTTGAAACTGGGGTGCAGAAGGATATTACATAGAGCAGAGTTGGAGACAGGGGTGCAGAAGGACTGTTGCATAGAGCAGATGTTGGAGACGGGTGCAGAAGAATCGTTGCGGAGAGCAGAGGTTGGAGACTGTGGTGCAGAAGGTTTGTTGCAGACAGCAGACGTTGCAGACTGTGGTGAAGAAGGATCGTTGCAGACAGCAGAGGTTAGAGACTGGGGAGTAGAAGGACTGTTATGGAGAGTAGAGTTTGGATACTGAGGTTCAGATGCATTGTTGCTTAGAGCAGAGATTTGAGACTGAGGTGCAAAAGGACTGTTGCAGAGAGCAGAGGTTGGAGACTGTGGTGCAAAAGGACTGTTATAGAGAGTAGAGGTTGGAGATTTGCGTGCAAACAGCCTGTTACAGAGAGCAGAGTTCAGAGACTAGGGTGCAGAAGAACTGTTACAGAGAGCAGAGTTTTTAGACAAGGTTGCACAAGGATCTTACAGAGAGCAGAGGTTGTAGACCAACGTGCAGCAGGACTGTTACAGAGCGCAGAGGTTGGTGACTAGGGTGCAGAAGGATCATTGCAGAGAACAGAGTTTTCAGACTGAGGTGCAGAATGACTTTTGCAGAGAGCACATGTTGGAGACTGGCTTGCAGAAGGACTGTTGCAGAGAGCAGAGTTTGTAGACTGAGATGTAGAAGTACTGTTACAGAGATCAGAGGTTGGAGATTGGGGTGCAGATGGACTGATACGGAAAGCAGAGTTTTGAGACTCGGGTGCAGAAGAACTGTTGCAGAGAGCAGAGGTTGAAGAATGGGGTGCAAAAGGCCTGTTACAGAGAGCAGAGGTTGGAGACTGGGGTGCAGAAGGACTGTTACAGACAGCAGAGTTTGGATACAGGGTTGCAGAAGGATCTTAGAGCAGAGCTTAGAGACTGTAGTACCAGCAGGACTGTTACAGAGAACAGAGGTTGGAGACTGGGGTGCAGAAAGATCGTTGAAGAGAACAGAGTTTTCAGACGGAGGTGTAGAAGGACTGTTGCAGAGAGCAGATATTGGAGACTGGGGTTCAGAAGGACTGTTGTAGAGAGCAGAGGATGGAGACTGGGGTGCAGAAGGATCATTGTAGAGAGCAGAGGTTTGAGACCAGCATCCAAAAGGAATGTTACAGAGAACAGAGTTTGGAGAAGGGGTGCAGAAGGACTGTTACAGAGGGCAGAGTTTACAGACTGGGTTGCAAAGGATCTTAGAGAGAACAGAGGTTGGAGACAGAGCTGCAGAAGGACTGTTACAGAGAGTAGAGTTTATAGACTGAGGTGCAGAAGCACTGTTGTTGAGAGCAGAGTTTTGAGAGTGAGGTGCATCAGGATTGTTACAGAGAGCAGAGGTTGGGGCCTGGGGTGCAGAAGGAGTGTTGGAGATAAAGAGGTTTGAGACTTTGGTGCAGAAGGACTGATACAGAAAGCAGAGGTTGAAGACAAGGGAGCAGAAGAACCCGTACAGAGTGCAGATTTTGGAGACTGCACTAAAGGAGGACTATTACAGAGAGCAGAGGTTTGATACTGGTGTGGATAAGGACTGTTTCAGAGTGCAGACCTTGGATCCTGGGGTGCAGTCGAACTGTTGCTGAGAGCAGATTTTGGAGACTGGGGTGCAGAAGAACTGTCACAGAGAGCAGAGGATGGAGACTGAGGTAAAGAAGGATCGTTGAAGATAGCAGAGGTTGGAAACTGGGGTGAAGAAGGATTGTTAAAGAGATCAGAGTTTGGAGACTGGGGTGCAGAAGAACCAGTACAGAGAGAAGAGGATGGAGACTGCGGGACAGAAAGACTGTTACAGAGAGCAGAGGTTGGAGACTGTGGAGCAGAAGGACTGTTTCAGAGAGCAGAGGTTGGAGACTGGGGAGCTATAAAAATATTACAGAGAGCAGAGTTCGGTAACTGGGGTGCAGAAGAATCTTACAGAAAGAAGAGGTTGGAGACTGAGGTGCCGAAAGACTGTTACATAAAGCAGAGATGAAGACTGGGGTGCAAAATGATCGTTGCAGAGAGCAGAGTTGTCAGACAGAGGTGCAGAAAGACTGTTGCAGGGAGCAGATGTTTGAGACTGGGGTGCAGAGGGACTTTCGCAGAGAGCAAGCTTGGAAACTGGGGTGCAAAAGGATTGTTGTAGAGAGCACAGTTTTTAGACTGGGGTGCAGAGGGATTGTTACAGAGAATAGAGGTTGGAGACTGTGGTGCAGAAGGACCATTGCAGAGATCAGAGTTTGGTAACTGAGGTGAAGAAGGATTGTTAATGAGAACAGAAGTTGGAGACTTGGGTGCAGAAGGACTGTTGCAGAAAGCAGAGTTTGGAGACTGGGTTTTAGAAGAACTCTTGCAAAGAGCAGAGGTTGAAGACTGGGGTTCAGAAGGTCTGTTACATAGAGCAGAGTTTGGAGACAGAGTTGCAGAAGGATCTTACAGAGAGCAGAGTTTCATGACTGAGGTGCAACAGGAGTATTACAGAGAGCAGAGTTTGGAGACTGGGGTGCAGAAGGATCATTGCAGAGAACAGCGTTTTCAGACTGAGGTGCAGAAAGACTGTTGCAGAGAGCAGAGGTTGGAGACAAGGGTGCAGAAAGACTGTTGCAGAGAGCAGACGATGGAAACTGGTGTACAGAAAGATCGTTGCAACCAGCAGAGTTTTGAGACTGGGGTGCAGAAGGACTGTTACAGAGAGTAGAGTTTCGAGACTGAGGTGCAGAAACATCGTTGCAGAGAGCAGAGGTTGGAGACTGGAGTGCAGTAGAACTCCTATAGAGAGCTGCGTTTTAAAACAAGGTTGCACAAAAATCTTAGAGAGAGCAGAGTTGTAGACCGATGGGCAGCAGGACTGTTACAGAGAGCAGAGGTTGGAGACTGGGGTGCAGAAGGATCGTTGTAGAGAACAGAGTTTTCAGACTGAGGTGCAGAAGGACTTTTGCAGAGAGCACATGTTGGAGACTGGGGTGCAGTAGGACTGTTTCAAAGAGCAGAGTTTGGAGACTGGGGTGCAGAAGGATCGTTGTAGAGAGCAAAATTTTGAGACTGGAGTGCAGAAGGATTGTTATAGAGAACAGAGTTTAGAGACAGTGGTGTAGAAGGCCTATTACAAATAGCAGAGTTTGGAGAAGGGATTAAAAAGTACATTTACAGAGAGTAGTTTTTGGAGACTGAGGTGCAGAAGGACCGCTGCAGAGAGCAGAGTTTGAAGACTGAGGTGCAGAAGGATTGTTACAGAGAGCAGAGGTTGGAGACTGGGTTGCAGAGGGACTTTTGCAGAGAGCAGAGTCTGGACACTGGGGTGTAGAAGGACTGTTGCGGAGAGCACAGGTTGGAGATTGGGGTGCAGAAGGACTGTTTTCGTAAGCAGAGTTTGGAGACTGTGTTACAGTAGGAATTTTACAGAGGCAGACGTTAGAGATTTGGTGCAGAAGGACTGTTGCAGAGAGCAGAGATTGGAGACTGGATTACAGAGGCAGAGTTTGGAGATTTGGTGCAGAAGGACTGTTGCAGAGAGCAGATGTTAAAGACTGGGGTGCAGAAGGACTGTTACAGAGAGCAGAGTTTAGAGACTTGGGTGCAAAAGACCTGTAAGAGAGAAGAGATTGGAGACTTCTGTGCAGAAGGATTGTTACAGATAGCACAGTTTGGAGACTGGGGTGCAGAAGGATCGTTGAAGAGATCAGAGGTTTCAGACTGAGGCTTAGAAGGACTGACACAGAGAGCAGAGTTTGGAGTCTGAGGTGCAGAAGGACTGTTAGAGAACAGAGCTTGGAGACTGTGGTGCAGAAGGATCGTTTCAGAGAGCAGATGTTGGAGACTGGGGTGCAGAATGACTGTTACAGAGGGCAGAAGTTGGAGACTGGGATGCTGAAGCATCATTACAGTGAGCAGAGGTTGGAGACTGAGGTGCAGAAGGACTGTTACAGAGAGGATAGGTTTGAGACTGAGGTGCAGAAGGAACGTTGCAGAGTACAGAGTTCTGAGACTGAGGTGAAGAAGGATTGTTACAGAGAGCAGAGCTTTGAGACTGGGTTGCAGAAGGAGTGTTGCACAGAGCAGAGGTTGGAGACTGGGGTGAAGAAAGACTGTTGCAGAGAGTAGACTTTGGAGACTGTGGTGCAGAAGGACTGTTACAGAGAGCAGAGGTTAGAGACAGGGGTGCAGAAGGATCTTAAAGAGAGCAGAATTTGGAGACTGAGGTACAGAAGGACTCTTGCAGAGATCAGAAGTTGGAGACTGGGGTGCATTAGGATCATTGCAAAGAGCAGTGGTTGGAGAAAGGCATGCAGAAGGCCCAATATAGAGAGCAGAGTTTTGAGACTGGCGTGCAGAAGGCCTGTTACAGAGAGGAGAGGTTGGGGACTGGGGTGCAGAAGGACTTTTACAGAGAGCTCAGTTTGGAGACTGAGGTGAAGAAGGACTGTTACCAAGAGCAGAGGTTGGAGACTGGGGTGCAGAAGTACTGATACAGAAAGCAGAGGTTGGAGACTGGGGTGCAGAAGGACTGTTAAAGCGAGCAGATTTTGGAGACTGCACTACACGAGGACTGTTACAGAAAACAGAGGTTGGAGAAGGTGTGCAGAAGGTCTGTTACAGAAGGCAGAGTTTATAGACTGGGTTGCAGAAGGATCTTACAGAGAGCAGATTTTGGAGACTGCAGTACAGAAGGACTTTTACAGAGAGCAGAGGTTTTTAGACTGGGGTGGAGAAAAACTGTTTTAGAGAGAAGATGTTGGAGTCTGTGGTTCAAAAGGACTGTTGGAGAGAGCAGAGGATAAAGACTGGAATTTAGAAGTACTGTTGCAGAGAGCAGAGTTTGCAGACTGAGTTTCGGAAGGACTGTTCCAGCGGGCAGAGTTTGGAGACTGTGGTGAAAAACGACGGATACAGAAAGCAGAGGTTGGATCCTGGGGTGCATAAGTTCCCTTGCAAAGAACAAAGATTGGAGACTGCAGTACAGAAGGACTGCTACAGAGAGTAGAGGTTGGATACTGGGGTGCAGAATAACTGTTTTAGAGAACAGAGGTTGGAGACTGTGGTGCAACAGGATGGTTGCAGAGAGCAGAGTTGTAAGACTGAGGTGAACAAAGACTATTGCAGAGAGCAGATGTTGGAGACTGGGGTGCAGAAGAACTTTTGCAGAGAGCAGAGTTTGGAAACTGGGGTGCAAAAGGATTGTTGTAGAGAGCAGAGTTTTTAGACTCGGGTGTAGATAGCAGATGTTGGAAACTGGTGTACAGAAAGATCATTGCAGACAGCAGAGGTTTGAGACTCGGGTGCAGAAGGACTGTAACAGAGAGTAGAGTTTCGAGACTGAGGTGCAGAAGGATCATTGCAGAGAGCAGAGGTTGGAGACTGGGGTGCAGTAGAACTCCTGCAGAAAGCAGAGTTTTTAGCAAGTTTTCACAAGGATCTTACAGAGAGCAGAGTTGTAGACCGATGTGCATCAGGACTGTTACAAAGAGCAGAGGTTGGAGACTGGGGTGCAGAAGGATCGTTGTAGAGAACAGAGTTTTCACACTGAGGTGCAGAAGGACTTTTGTAGAGAGCACATGTTGGAGACTGAGGTGCAGAAGGACTGTTGCAAAGAGCAGAGATTTGGGATTGGGGTGCATAAGGATCGTTTTAGAGAGCAAAATTTTGAGACTGGGGTTCACAAGGATTGCTATAGAGAACAGAGATTGGAGACTGGGGTGCAGGAGGCCTATTACGGAGAGCAGAGTTTGGAGAAGGGGTTCAGAAGTACATTTACAGGGAGTAGTTTTTGGAGACTGAGGTGTAGAAGGACCGTTGCAGAGAGCAGAGGTTGAAGACTGAGGTGCAGAAGGATTGTTACAGAGAGAAGAGGTTGGAGACTGGGTTGCAGAGGGACTGTTGCTGAGATCAGAGACTGGACACTGGGCTGTAGAAGGAATGTTGCGGAGAGCGCAGGTTGGAGATGGGGGTGCAGAAGAACTGATAGAGAAAGCTGACTTTGGAGACTGGGGTGCAGAATGACCGTTACAAAGAGCAGAGTTTTGAGACTGCATTACAGAAGGACTGTTACAGAGAGCAGAGGTTGGATACTGGGGTGCAGAAGGACTGATGCAGAGAACAGAGTTTGGAGACTGGGGTGCAGATGAACCTTTTCAGAGAGCAGAGTTTGGAGACTCAGGGTCAAAAGGATTGTTATAGAGAGCAGAGGTAGGATAGTGGTGTGCAATAGGACTGATCTAGAGAGCATTTGTTGGAGAATGGGGTTCAGAAGGCCTTTTACAGGGAGCAGCGGTTGGAGACTGAGGTGCCGAAGGATCATTTGAGAGAGCAGATATAAAGGACTGAGGTGCAGAAGGACTGTTTTAGAGAGGAGCGTTTGGAGACTGGGGTGCAGAAGGATTCTTACAAAGAGCAGAGGATCGAGACTGGTGTGCAGAAGGAGTGTTACAGAGAGCAGATTTTGTAGATTGGTGTCCAGAAGAACTGATAAAGAGAGCAGAGGTTGGAGACTGGGGTGCAGAAGGTCTGTTACAGAGAGCAGAGTTTGTAGATTGGTGTCCAGAAGAACTGATAAAGAGAGCAGAGGTTGGAGACTGGGGTGCAGAAGGTCTGTTACAGAGAGCAGAGTTTGGAGACTGTGGTGCAGAAAGATCGTTACAGAGAGCAGAGGTTGGAGACTGGGGTGCAAAAGGACTGTTACAGAGAGCAGAGGCTGGAGACTGCAGTACAGAAGGACTGTTACAGAGAGCACAGTTTGGAGACTTGGGTGCAGAAGGACTGATGCAGAGAATAGAGGTTGGAGACTGGGGTGCAGAAGAAACTTTGCAGAGAGAAGAGGTTGGAGACTTAGGTGAAGAAGGATCGTTGCAGAGAGAAGAGGTTGGGGACTGGGTTGCAGAAGGCCTGTTACAGAGAGCAGAGTTTGGGGACTGCAGTGCAGAAGAACTGCTACATATAGCACAGATTCGAGACAGGTTTCAGAAGGATCTTACTGAGAGCATTTTGGAGATTGAGTTTCAGAAGGACTGTTTCAGAGAGCAAAGTTTGGAAACTGGAGTCCAGAAAGATTGTTACAGAGATCAGAGTGTGGAGCCTGGGAGAAAAAGCAGTGTTACAGAGAGCAGAGTTTGGAGATTGGGGTGCAGTAGAACTGTTACCTGGAGCAGAGGTTGGAGACTTGGGTGCAGAAGGACTGTTGCAGAGAGCAGAGTTTGAAGACTGAGGTGCAGAAGGACTGTTACAAAGAGCAGAGGTTGGAAACTGTGGTGCAGAAACCATTGCAGAGAGCAGAGGTTCGAACCTGGGGAGAAGAACGATCGTTTCAGAGAACAGATGTTGGAGACTGGGGTGCAGAAGGACTGTTACAGAGAGCAGAGGTTGGAGACTGAGGTGCAGAAGTACCGTTACAGATTGCAGAACTTCGAGACTGAGTTGGAGAAGGACTTTTACAGAGAAGACAGGTTGGAAACTGGGGTGCAAAAGGATTCTTACAGAAAAGAATATGGAGACTGGGTTGCAGAAGGAGTTTTACAGAGTGCAGAGTTTGGAGATTGGGGTTCAGAAGAACTGTTACAGAGAGTAGAGCTTGGAGACTGGGGTGCAGAAGGAGTGTTGCCGAGAGCAGAGTTTGGAGTCTATGGTGAAGAAGGATCGATGTAGAGAGCAGAGGTTGAAGTCTGAGGTTAAGAAGGATCATTACAGAGAGCTGGATACTGCAGTACAGAAGGACTGTTATAGAGAGCAGAGGTTGGAGTCTGGGGTGCAGCAGGACAGTTGCAGAGAGCACTGTTTTGAGACTTGGGTGAAGAAGGACTGTAGCAGAGAGCAGAGGTTGGAGACTGGGTGCAAAAAGATCGTTGCAGAGAGTAGAGTTTAGAGACTAGGGTGTAGAAGGACTGTTGCAGAGAGAAGAGGTTGGAGACTGGGGTGCAGAAGGACTATTGCAGAGAGCAGATGTTGGAGACTGAGTTAAAGAAGAACTGTTACAGAGAGCAGAGGTTGGAGACTGGGGTGCAGAAGGACTGTTACAGAGAGCAGAGTTTTGAGGCTGGGGTGCAGAAGGATCCTTGCAGAGAACAAAGTTTTCAGACTGAGGTGCAGAAGGAATGTTGTAGAGAGCAGATTTGGAGACTTAGGTGCAGAAGGAGTGTTACAGAGAGCAGAGATTGGAGAATTGGGTGCAGAAGGACCGTTACATAGAGCAGATTTTTTAGAGTGCACTACAGGAGGACTGTTACAGTGAGCAGAGGTTGGAGACTGGTGTGGAGAAGGACTGTTGCAGAGAGCAGATGAATGAGACTGGGGTGCAGAAGAATCTTTGTGGAAAGCAGAGTATTGAGACTGGTGTTCAGAAAAACTGTTACAGAGAACCTAGTTTTGAGAAAGTGTTTGGAAAGATTGTTACAGAGGGCAGAGTTTGGATACTGGGTTGCAGAAGAATCTTACAAAGAGCAAATGTTGGAGACTGAGGTGGAGAAGGACTGTTACAGAGAGCAGAGGTTAGAGACTGAGGTGCAGAAGGACTGTTGCAGTGAGCAGATGTTAGAGACTGGGGTGCAGAAGGACTTTTTCAGAGAGCAGATGTTAAGACTGAGGTGCAGAAATATTGTTACAGAGAGCAGAGGTAGAATACTGGGGTTCAGAAGGACCATTTCAGAGATCAGAGTTTGGGAACTGAGGTGAAGAAGAATTGTTGCAGAGAGCAGAGTTTTCACACTGAGGTGCAGAAGGACTGTTGCAGAGAGCAGATGTTGGAGAGTGGGGTGCAGAAGGTTCGTTGCAGAGAGCAGAGGTTGGAGACTAAGGTGCAGAAGGACTGTTGCAGATAGCAGAGGTTTGAGACCGGGGTGTAGAACGACTGTTGCAGGGACCAGAATTTGAGAGAGCGGTGCTTAAGGACTATTGCAGAGAGCAGAGGTTGGAGACTGGGGTGCAGAAGGATCGTTGCAGAGAGTAGAGTTTGGAGACTAGGGTGTAGAAGGACTGTTGCAGAGAGAAGAGGTTGGAGACTGGGGTGCAGAAGGACTATTGCAGAGAGCAGATGTTGGAGACTGAGTTGAAGAAGAACTGTTACAGAGAGCAGAGGTTGGAGACTGGGGTGCAGAAGGACTGTTACAGAGAGCAGAGTTTTGAGGCTGGGGTGCAGAAGGATCCTTGCAGAGAACAAAGTTTTCAGACTGAGGTGCAGAAGGAATGTTGCAGAGAGCAGATTTGGAGACTTAGGTGCAGAAGGAGTGTTACAGAGAGCAGAGATTGGAGACTTGGGTCCAGAAGGACCGTTACATAGAGCAGATTTTTTAGAGTGCACTACAGGAGGACTGTTACAGTGAGCAGATGTTAAAGACTGGTGTGGAGAAGGACTGTTGCAGAGAGCAGATGAAGGAGACTGGGGTGCAGAAGGATCTTTGTGGAAAGCAGAGTATTGAGACTGGTGTTCAGAAGGACTGTTACAGAGAACCTAGTTTTGAGAAAGGGTTCAAAAAGATTGTTACAGAGGGCAGAGTTTGGACACTGGGTTGCAGAAGAATCTTACAAAGAGCAAATGTTGGAGACTGAGGTGGAGAAGGACTGTTACAGAGAGTAGAGGTTAGAGACTGAGGTGCAGAAGGACTGTTGCAGAGAGCAGATGTTAGAGACTGGGGTGCAGAAGGAGTTTTTCAGAGAGCAGATGTTGGAAACTGAGGTGCAGAAATATTGTTACAGAGAGCAGAGGTAGAATACTGGGGTTCAGAAGGACCATTTCAGAGATCAGAGTTTGGGAACTGAGGTGAAGAAGAATTGTTGCAGAGAGCAGAGTTTTCACACTGAGGTGCAGAAGGACTGTTGCAGAGAGCAGATGTTGGAGAGTGGGGTGCAGAAGGTTCGTTGCAGAGAGCAGAGGTTGGAGACTAAGGTGCAGAAGGACTGTTGCAGATAGCAGAGGTTTGAGACTGGGGTGTAGAACGACTGTTGCAGGAACCAGAATTTGAGAGAGCGGTGCTTAAGGACTATTGCAGAGAGCAGAGTTTGGAGACTGAGAGGACTGTTACAGAGAATAGAAGTTGGAGACTGAGGTACAGAAAGATTGTTACAGGGAGCAGAGGTTGGAGATTCGGGTGCAGAAGGACTGTTGCAGATAGCAGAGTTTGGAGACTGGGGTGTAGAAAGACTTTTGCAGGCAGCAGAGTTTGGAGACTGGGGTGCAGAAGGACTTTTGTAGAAAACAGAGTTTGGAGACTGGGGTGCAGAAGGAGCATTACAGAGAGCAGAGTTTGGAGACTGCTGTACAGAAGGACTGTTACAGAGAGCAGAGTTTGGATACTGTGGTCCAGAAGGACTAATGCAGAGAACATAGTTTGGATACTGCGGTGCAGAAGAATTGTTACAGGGAGCAGTGGTAGGATACTGGTTTGCAAAAGGACTTATCCAGAAAGCATAGGTTGAAGAATGGCGTTCAGGAGGGCTGTTACAGAGAGCAGCAGTTGGAGACTGAGGTGCTGAAGGTTCATTACAGAGAGCAGAGGTTGGAGACTGAGGTGCAGTAAGACTGTTACAGAGAGGAGCGTTTGGAGACTGGGGTGCAGAAGGATTCTTACAGAGAGCAGAGGATGGAGACTGTGGTGCAGAAGGAGTGTTATAGAGAGCAGAGGATGGAAACTGGGGTGCAGAAAGTGCGTTAAAGTGAGCAAACTTTGCAGATTGGTGACCAGAAGAACTGTTACAGGGAGCAGATGTTGGAGAACGGGGTGCAGAACGTCTGTTACAGAGAGCAGAGTTTGAAGACTGCGGTGCAGAAAGATCGTTACAGAGAGCAGAGGTTGAAGACTGGGGTGCAGAAGGCCTGTTACAGAGAACAGAGTTTTCAGACTGAGGAGAAGAAAAATTTTTAGAGAGAGAAGAGTTTGGACACTGATGTGCAGAAGGACTGTTACAGAGAGCAGAGCTTGGAGACTGGGGTGCAGGAGGACTGTTGCAGAGACCAGAGGTTGGAGACTTAGATACATAAGGATCGCTACAGAAAGCAGAGGTTGGAGACTGGGGTGCAACAGGAGAGTTGCAGAGAGCACTGGTTGGAGACTGGTGTGCAGAAGAAATGTTACAGAGAGCAGAGGTTTGAGACTGGGGTGAAGAAGGATTGTAGAGGAGAGCAGAGGTTGGAGACTGGGGTGCAGTAGGATCGTTGCAGAGAGCAGAGTTTGGAGACCGGGGTGTAGAAGGACTTTTGCAGAGAGAAGAGCTTGGAGACTGGGGTGCAGAAGGACTGTTGCCGAAAGCAGAGGTTGGTGACTGAGATGCAGAAGGACTGTTACGGAGAGCAGTGGTTGGAGATTGGGGTGCAGAATAACTCATATGGAAAGTAGAGTTTGGAGTCTCGGGTGCAGAAGGACCGTTACAGATAGCAGAGGTTGGAGACTGCGGTACATAAGGACTGTTACAGAGAGCAGAGTTTGGAGCCTTGGGTGTAGAAAGACTTTTGCTGAGAACAGAGATTGTAGACTGGGGTGCAGAATGAATGTTGCATAGAGCAGAAGTAGGAGACTGAGGTGCAGAAGGACTGTTACAGAGAGCAGTGTTTGGAGACTGGGATGCAGAATAACTGATATGGAAAGTAGAGTTTGGAGACTGTGGTGCAGAAGGAACGTTACAGACAGCAGAGGTTGGAGATTGCGGTACAGAGAACTGTTACAGAGAGCAGAGTTTTGAGCCTGGGGTGCAGAAGGACTGTTGCAGAGAACAGAGGATTGATACTGGGGTGCAGAAAGACTGTAGCAGAGAGCAGAGTTTGGAGACTGAGGTGCAGAAAGAATGTTATAGAGAGCAAAGTTTGGAGACCGGTGTGAAAAAGGATCTTACAGAGAGCAGAGGTTGGAGACTGGGTGCAGAAGGACTGTTGCAGAGAGCAGTGGTTGGAGACTGAGGTGGAGAAGGATCATTGCAGAGAGAAGAGGTTTGAGACTAGGGTGCATTAGGCCTGTTACAGAGAGCAGAGTTTGGAGACTGTGGTGCAGAAGACCTGTTACTGAGAACAGAGGTTGGAGACTGGTGTGCTGATGGATTGTTACAGATAGCAGAGGATGGAGACTGAGGTGCAGAAGGATTGTTACAGAGAGCAGATATTGGAGACTGAAGTGCAGAAGGACTCTTACAGAGAGCACGGTTGGAGACTGTGGTGCAGAAGATTCATTGCGGAGAGCAGGGTTGGATTATGAGAGTCAGAAGGATCGTTGCAGAGAGCAGAGGTTTCAGACTGTGGTGCAGAAAGTTCGTTACAGAGAGGAGAGGTTGGAGACTGGGGTGCAGAAGGACAGTTACAGAGAGCACCGATGTAGACTGGGGTGCAGAAGAAATGTTGCAGAGAGCAGAAGTTGGAGACTGGGTTGCAGAAGGATTCTTACTGAGAATAGAGGTTGGAGACTGGGGTGCAGAAGAACTGATACAGAAAGCTGATGTTGGAGATTGAGGTGCAGAAGGACCGTTACAGAGAGCAGAGTTTTGAGACTGAAGTACAGAAGGACTGTTACAGAGAGCAGAGTTAGGATACTGTTGTGCAAAAGGACTGATCCTGAAAGCATAGGTTGGAGAATGGGGTTCAGAAGGACTGTTACAGAGAGCAGCGGTTAGAGACTGAGGTGCTGAAGGTTCATTACAGAGAGCAGAGGTTGGACACTGAGGTGCAGAAGGACTGTTACAGAGAGGAGCAGTTGGAGACTAGGGTTCAGAAGGATTCTTACAGAGAGCAAAGGAGGGAGACTGGGGTGCAGAAGGACTATTACAGAGAGTAGACTTTGGAGACTGGGGTGTGTAAGTACCGTTGCACAGAGCAGATGTTGGAGACTGGGGTGCAGAAGGACTGTTACAGAGAGCAGACGTTGAAGACTGAGGTGCAGAAGGATTGTTACAGAGAGCAGAGTTTGAATACTGGGGTGTAGAAAGACCATTACAAAGAGCAAAGTTTGGAGACTGATGTGCAGAAGGACTTTTCCAGAGAGCAGAGGGTAGATCCTGTGGTGCAGAAGGATTGTTACAGAGAGCAGATGTTGGAGACTGGGATGCAAATGGATCTTACAGATAGCAGAGTCTGGAGATTGGGGTGCAGAAGGACTTTTGCAGAGAGCAGAGTTTAGATACTGAGATGCAGAAGGATCGTTGCAGAGAGAAGATGTTAGAGACTGGGGTGCAGAAGAACTTTTTCAGAAAGCAAAGGTTGACAATTGGGGAGCAGAAGAACCGTTACAAAGAGAAGAGGTTGGAGACTGCAATACAAAAGGACTGTTACAGGGAGCAGAGTTTGAAGACTGGGTAGAAGAAAAATTGCTGCAGATTGCATATGTTTGAGACTGGGGTGCAGAAGGACTGTCACAGAGAGCAGAGGTTGGAGACTGAGTTGCAGGATTGTTACAGAGAGCAGATGTTGGAGACTGAGGTGCAGAAGGATCATTGCAGAGAGAAGAGGTTGGAGACTTGGGTGTAGAAAGCCTGTTACAGAGTGCAGAGTTTGAGACTTTGGTGAAGACGACCTTTTACAGAGAACAGAGGTTGGAGACAGAGGTGCAGAAGGATTTTTACAGATATCACAGTTTGGAGACTGGGGTGCAGAAAGATCGTTGCAAACAGCAGAGGTTTCAGACTGAGGCGTAGAAGGACTGTTACAGAGAGCAGAGGTTGGCAATTCGCGTGTAGAAGAACCATTATAGGAGGAAGAAATTGGAGACTGCGGTACAGAAGGACTGTTACTCAGAGTAGAGTTTGGAGACTGGGGTGCAGAAGGACCATTGCAGAGAGCAGATGTTGGAAACTGGGGTAGAGAAGGACTGTTAGAGAGAGCAGATGTTGGAGACTGAGTTGCAGAAGGATTGTTACAGAGAGCAGAGGTTGGAGACTGGGGTGCAGAAGGACCATTATAGAGAGCAAAGTTTGGAGACTGAGGTACAGAAGGACTTTTAAAGAGAGCAGAGTTTGGATACTGTGGTGTAGAAGAACTGTAACAAAGAGCAAATTTGGAGACTGAGATGAAAAATGATCTTCCAGAGAGCATAGTCTGGAGACTGGGGTGCACAAAGACTGTTACAGAAAGCAGAGGCTTTCAATTGGGGAGCAGAAGGACCGTTACAAAGAGAAGAGGTTGGAGACTGTGATACAAAAGGACTGTTACAGAGAGCAGAGTTTGGGAACTGGGAAGAAGAAGGATCCTTTCAGAGAGCAGATGTTGGAGACTAGGGTGTAGAAGGACCGTTACATAGAGCAGAGGTTGGAGACTGAGTTGCAGATGGATCGTTACATAGAGCAGAGGTTTGAGACTGGGGTGCAGAAAAACCATTAGTAAGAGCAGAGGTTGGAGACTTAGGTGCAGAAGGACTTTTACAGAGAGATGAGTTTGGAGACTGGGGTGCAGAAGGATTCTTACACAGAGCGGAGAATGAAGACTTTGGTGCAGAACGAGTGATACAGACAGCAGAGTTTGGAGATTGGGGTGCAGAAGAACTGTATAGACAGCAGAGGTTGGAGACTGGGGTGCAGAAGGATTGTTACAGAGAGCAGAGGTTGGCGACACGGGTGCAGAAGGACTGTTACAGAGAGCAGAATTTCTCCACTGTGGTGCAGAAGAAGTGTTACAGAGAGCAGAGGTTGGATACTGGGGTGTAGAAGGCCTGTTACAGAGAGCAGAGGTTGGAGACTGAGGTGCAGAAGGATTGGTACAGAGAGGTGAGGTTAACGACTGAGGTGCAGAAGTACAGTTACAGAGAGCAGAGGTTGAGAACTGGGGTGCAGAAGGATCATTGCAGAGAGCAGACGTTGGAACCTGAGGTGCAGAAAGATAGTTGCAGAGATCAGACTTTGAAGACTGAGGTTCAGAAGGATCTTTACAGAGAGCAGAGGTTGGAAAGTGGGGTCAGAAACAATGTTACAGAAAGCACAGTTCAGAGACTGGGGAGCAGAAGAAATGTTGCAAAGGGCAAAGGTTAGAACTGGGGTGCAGAAGGACTATTGCAGAGAACAAATTTCGAGACGGAGGTGCAGGAGAACTGATACAGAGAGCAGAGGTTTGAGACTGAGGTCCAGAAGGATTGTAACAGAGATCAGAGTGTGGACAATGGGGTGCAAAATGAGTGTTACAGAGAGCAGAATTTTGAGATTGGGGTACAGAAGAACTGTTACCGAGAGCAGAGGTTGGAGACTGGCATGCAGAAGGACTGTTGCAGAGAGCAGAGTTTTGAGAATGAGGTGCAGAAAGACTGTTACAGAGAGCAGAGGTTGAAAACTGGGGTGCAGAAGGACCGTTGCACAGAGCAGAGCTTGGAGCTTGGGGATAAGAAGGATCGTTGCAGAGAGCAGTTGTTGGAGACTGGGGTGCAGAAGGACTGATGCAGAGAGCAGAGGTTGGAGACTGAGGTGCAGAAAGATCATTTCAGAGAGTAGAGGTTGGAGTACTAAGGTGGAGAAGGACCGTTACAGATTGCAGAGTTTGGATACTGAGGTGCAGAAGGACTTTTACAGAGAAGAGAGGTTGGAGACTGGGGTGTCAAAGGATTCTTACAGAGAGCAGAAGATGGAGACTGGGGTGCAGAAGCAGTGTTACAGAGAGCAAAGTTTGGAGATTGGGTTCAGAAGAACTGTTAAAGAGAGCAGAGGTTGGAGACTGGTGCCGAAGGATCATTGCAGAGAGCAGAGGTTGGAGACTGAGGTGCAGAAAGATTGTTACAGAGACCAGATTTTGGACACTGATGTGCAGAAGGACTGTTACAGAGGGCAGAGTTTGGAGTATGGGGTGCAGAAGGACTGTTGCAGAGAGCAGAGTTTGGAGACTGGGGTGTAGAAAGATCATTAGAGAGAGCAGAAGTTGGAGACTGAGGTGCAGAAGGATCGCTACAGAGAGCAGAGTTTGGAGACCAGGGTGCAGTAGGATAGTTACAGAAAGAACAGGTTGAAGACTGGGGTGCAGAAGAAATGTTGCAGAGAGCAGAGGTTGGAGAATGGGATGCAGAAAGACTGTAGCAGAGAGCAGAGGTTGGAGACTGGGGTGTAGAAGGACTGTTGGAGAGAGCAGACGTTGGAGACTGGGATGCAGAATGATCCTTGCAGAGAGCAGAGATTAGAGACTGGGGAGCAGAAAGTCCGTTGCAGAGTGATGAGGTTGGAGACTGAGGTGCAGAAGGACTGTTACAGAGAGCAGAGTTTGGAGACTGGGTTGCAGAAGAAGTGTTACAGATAGCAGATGTTGGAGACTTGTGTGCAGAAGGATTGTTAAAGATAGCACAGTTTGGAGACTGGGGTGTAGAAAGATCGATGTAGAGAGCAGAGGTTTCAGATTGAGGCTTAGAATGACTGTTACAGAGAGGAGAGGTTTGAGTCTGAGATGCAAAAGGACTTTTATAGAAAGCAGAGGTTGGCAATTGGTGTTCAGATGGACCGTTACAAAGAGAAGAGTTTGGAGACTGCGGTACAAAAGGATTTTTACAGAGAACAGATTTTCGAGACTGGGTAGAAGAAGGATCGTTGCAGAGAGCAAATGTTGGAGACTGGGGTGCAGAAGGACTGTTACAGAGAGCAGAGGTTGGAGACTGAGTTGCAGAAGGACAGTTAAAGAGAGTACAGGTTGGAGACTGGGGTGCAGAAGAAATGTTGCAGAAAGCAGAGTTTCGAGACTTGGGTGCATAAGGACTGATGCAGAGAGCAGAGTTTGGAGACTGTGGTGCAAAAGGACTAATACAGAGAACAGAGTTTGGATACTGGGGTGCAGGAGAATCGTTGCACAGAGCAGAGGTTGGAAACTATGGTGCAGAAGGAGAGTTACACAGAGCAGAATTGGTTCCTGGGGTGTAAAAAGACTGCTGCAGGGAACAGAGGTTGGAGACTGAGGTGCAAAAGGACTGATACAGAGAGCAGAGTTTGGAGACTGCGGTGCAGAAGAACTGATACACAAAGCAGAGGTTGGAGACTGGGGTTCAGAAGGACCGTTACAGGGAGCAGAGTTTGGAGACTGCAGTAGAGAAGGACTTTTACAGAGAGCAAAGTTTGGAGACCGGGGTGCAGAAGGATTGTTACAGAGAGCAGAGGTTGGAGACTGGGGTCCAGAAGGACTGTTTAAGAGAGCAGAGTTTGGAGACTGAGGTGAAGAAGGATCGTTGCAGAGAGAAGAGTTCGGAGACTGGGGTGCATAAGGCCTGTTACAGAGTGCAGAGATTGGAGACTGGGGTGCAGAGGGAATGTTACAGATAGCACAATTTCGAGACTGTGTTGCACAAAGATCTTACAGAGAGCATTTTGGAGACTGAGGTTCAAAAGGACTATAATAGAGAGCAAAGGTTGGAATCTGGGGTGCAGAAGGATTATGGAAGAGAGCAGAGTTTTCAGACTTAGGTGCATAAGGACTGTTGCAGAGAGCAGATGTTGAATCCTGGGGTGCAGAAGGACTGTTGCAGAGAGCAGAGTTTTGAGACCGGGGTGCAGACGTATCATTGCAGAGAACACAGGTTGGACACTGGAGTGCAGAAGGCCTGTTACAGAGAGCAGAGGTTGAAGACTGGGGTGCACAAGGAATGTTACAGAGAGCAGAGTTTGGTGACTGGGGTGCAGAAGGACTGTTACAGAGAGCAGCATTAGAAGAATGCGTGGCAGAAGGATCTTACAGAGAACAGAGTTTGGAGACGGAGGTGCAGAAGGACTTTTACAGAGAGTAGAGAGTGGAGACTGGGGTGCAGAGAGAGTGTTACAGAGAGCAGAGTTTGGAAACTGGGGTGTATAAGGACCGATGCTGTGATCAGAGTTTGGAGGCTGGGGAGAAGAAGGATCGTTGCAGAGAGCAAATGTTGGAGACTGGTGTGCAGAAGGACTTTTAAAGAGAGCAGAGGTTGGAGACTGAGGTGCAGAAGGACTTTTACAGAGAGCAGAATATGGAGATGAGGTGCAGAAGGATCGTTACAGAGAGTAGAGGTTGGAGACTGTGTTGCAGAAGGACTGATACAGAGATCAGATTTGGAGACTGGGGTGCAGGAGGATCGTTGCAGAAAACAGAGGTTGGAAACTAAGGTGCAGAAGGATCGTTACACAGAGCAGATTTTGGTTACTGGGGAGTAAAAAGACTGCTGCAGAGAGCAGAGGTTGGATACTGAGGTGCAAAAGGACTGATAAAGAGAGCAGATGTTGGAGACTGGGGTGCAGAAGTACTGTAGGAGAGTGCAGAGGGTGGAGACTGGGGTGCAGAAGGACTGTGGCAGAGAGCAGAGATTGGAGACTGGGGTGCAGAAGGACTGTTGCAGAGAACAGAGTGTGGAGACTGGGGTGCAGAAGAACCCTTGGAGAGAGCAGAGGTTGGAGACTCAGGTGCAGAAGTATTGTTACAGTGAGCAGAAGTTGGAGACTGGGGTGGAGAAGGACTGTTGCACAGAGCAGAGGGTGGAGACTGAGGTTAAGAAAGATCCTTGCAGAGAGAAGAGGTTGGAGACTGGGTGCAGAAGGCCTGTAACAGAGAGCAGAGATTGGAGACTGGGGTGCAGAAGGCCTGTTACAGAGAGCAAAGTTTGTAGAATGAGGTGCAGACGGACTGTAAAAAATAGCACAATTTCGTGACTGGGTTGCAGAAGGATATTACAGAAAGCATTTTGTAGACTGAGTTTCAGAAGGACTGTTACAGAGAGCAAAGTTTGGAAACTCGGGTGCAGAAGGTTTTTTTGCAGAGAGCCGAGTTTTCAGCCTGAGGTGCAGAAGGACTGTTTCAGAGAGCAGATTTTGGATCATGGGGTGCAGAAAGACTGTTACATAAAGCAGAGCTTGGAGACTGGGAAGCAGAACGATGATTGCAGAGAGCACAGTTTGGAGACAGGGGTGCAGAAGGCCTGTTACAGACAGCAGAGGTTTAAGCCTTGGGTGCAGAAGGCTTGTTACAAAGAGCATTGTTTGGAGCCTGTGGTGCAGAAGACTGTTACAGAGAGCAGCGTTTGAAGAATGGGTTGCAGAAGGATCTTACAGAGCGCTGAATTCGAAGACTGAGGTGCAGAAGGACTTTAAAAGAGAGTAGAGGGTGGAGACTTCGGTGCAGAAGAAGTGCTACAGAGAGCAGAGTTTGGAGATTGGGATGCAGAAGAACTGTTACTGAGAGCAGAGGTTGGAGACAGGGGTTTAGAAGGACTGTTTCAGAGAGCAGAAAAGAGGTTTGAGACTAGTTGTAAAAGGACTGTTACAGAGTGCAGAGTTTGGAAACTGAGGTGCAGAAGGATCGTTGCAGAAAGCAGAGGTTGGAGACTGAGGTGCAGAAGGATCGTTACTGAGAGCAGAGTTTGGAGACTGGGGTCAGAAAGACAGTTACAGAGAGCACAGTTTGGAGACTGTGGTGCAAAAGAAATGTTGCAGTGAGCAGAGATTGGAGACTGCGGTGCAGAAGTACTGTTATAAAGAGCAGAGGGTTGAGACTAAGGTGCAGAAGGACTGTCACAGAGAGCAGAGTATGGAAACTGGGGTGCAGAAAGATGTTACAGGGAGCAGAGGCTGGACACTGGGGTCAGAAGGACTGTTGCAGGGAATAGAGGTTGTAGACCTGGGTGCAGAAGGATCGTTGCAGAGAACGAATGTTGGAGACTGAGGTGCAGAAGGATCGCTACAGAGAGCAGAGTTTGGAGACCAGGTTGCAGTACGATAGTTACAGAGTACAGGTTGAAGACTGGGGTGCAGAAGAAATGTTGAAGAGAGCAGAGGATGGAGACTGTGGTGCAGAAGGACTGTAGCAGAGAGCAGAGGTTGGAGACTGGTGTGTAGAAGGACTTTTGCACAGAGCAGAATTTTTAGACTGGGGTGCAGAAGTACTGTTGCGGAGAGCAGAGTTTGGGGACTGAGGTGCAGAAGGACTGTTACAGAGAGCAGAGGTTTTAGACTGGGGTGCAGAATTACTGACACGGAAAGTAGAGTTTGGAGACTGGGGTGCAGAATGACTGTTACAGAGAGCAAAGTTTTTAATTTGGGGTGCAGAAAGACTGCTGCAGAGAACAGAGGTTGGAGACTGGGGTGCAGGAAGACTAATACAGAAAGTAGAGGTTGGAGACTTGGGTGTAGAAGGACCGTTACAGAGAGCAGAGTTTGGAAACTGCTGTACAGAAGGACTGTTACAGGGAGCAGAGTTTGGAGACTGGGGTTCTAAAGGATCATTGGAGAGAGCAAATGTTGTAGACTGGTGTGCAGAAGTATCTTACAGAGAGCATAGGTTGGAGACTGAGGTTAGGAATGATCGTTGAGAAGAGCAGAGGTTGGAGAATATGGTGGAGAACGATACTTACAGAGAGCAGATGTTGGAGACTGGGGTGCAGAAGGACAGTTACAGAGAGCACAGGTTGGAGACTGGGGTGCAGAAGAAATGTTGCAGAGAGTAGAGGTTGGAGACTAGGTTGCAGAAGGACTGTTACAGAGAGCAGAGGTTGTAGACTGAGGTTCAGAAGGAACGTTACAGAGAGCAGAGGTTGGAGACTGGGGTACAGAAGAACTGATACAGAAAGCAGACATTGGAGACTGTGGTGCAGAAGGACTGTAGCAGAGAACAGAGTTTGAAGACTGGGGTTTAGAAGGACCGATGCAGAGAGCTGAAGTTGGAGATTTAGGTGCCTAAGATTGTTACAGAAAGCAGAGGTTGGATACTGGGGTGAATATGGACATATACAAAGAGCAGAGGTTGGAGACTGGGGTGCAAAATAACTGTTGCAGAGAGTAGAGGTTGGAAACTGAGGTGCAGAAAGATCATTGCAGAGAAAAGAGGTTGGAGACTGGAGTGCAGAAGGCCTGTAACAGAGAGCAGAGTTTGGAAACTGGAGTGCAGAAGGCGTTTTACAGAGAGCAGAGGTTGGAGACTGGGGTGCAAAAAAACTGTTACAGATAGCACAGTTCGTAGACTGTAGTACAGAAGGATCGTTGCAGAGAGCAGAGGTTTCAGACTGAGGTGCAGATGGACTGTTACAGAGAGTATAAGTTGGAGTCTGAGGTGCAGAAGCACTATTATAGATAAAAGAGTTTGGCAATTGGTGTGCAGAAGGACCGTTACAGAGAGAAGAGGTTGGAGACTGCAGTGCATAAGGACTGTTACAAAGAGCAGAGTTTGAAGACTGGGGTACAGAAGGACCATTGCAGAAAGCAGAGGGTGGAGCCTGGGGAGAAGAAGGATCATTGCTGAGAGCAAATGTTGGAGACTGGGATGCAGAAGGACTGTTACAGAAAGCAGAGGTTGGAGACTGAGGTGCAGAAGAATCGTTACAGAGAGCAGAGGTTGGAGACTGAGGTGCAGAAAGACTTTTACAGAGAGCAGAGGTTGGAGACTGGAGTGCAGAAGAATTCTTAAAGACAGCAGAGGATGGAGACTGGGTTGCATAAGGAGTGTTCCAGAGAGCAGAGTTTGGAGATTCTGGTTAAGAAGAACTGTTAAAGAGAACATTGTTTTGAGACTGGGGTTCAGAAGGATTGTTACAGAGTGCAGAGGTTTGATTCGGGTGCAACATGACTGTAACAGAGAGTAGAGCTTGAAGACTGGGTTGCAGAAGAACTGTTACAGAGAGCAGAGGTTGGAGACTGCAGTGCAGAAGGCCTGTTACAGAGTGCATTGGTTGGAGACTAAGGTGCAGAAGGAACATTACAGAGATCAGAGTTTGGATACTGAGTTGCAGAAGGACTGTTACAGAGAGCAGAGGTTGGAGACTGAGTTGCAGAAAGATTTTTACAGAGAGCAGAGGTTAGAGACTGAGGTGAAGAAGGACTGTTACAGAAAGCAGAGTTTGAAGACTGGGGTGCAAAAGTATCGTTGCAGAGAGTAGAGGTTGGAGACTGAGGTGTAGAAGGATCTTAAAGAGAGCAGAGGTTGATGACTGGGGTGCAGAAGGACTCTTACAGAGAGCAGAGTTTGGATACTGGGGTGAAGAAGGCCTGTTACAGAGAGCAGAGTTTGGTACTGAGGAGCAGAAGGACTGTTACAGAGAGCAGAGTTTGGAGACTGGGTTTCAGAAGATTCTTTCAGAGAGCAAAATGAATGTTACAGAGAGCAGAGGTAGGAGAGTTGGGTGCAGAAGGACTGTTTAAGAGAGCAGAGTTTGGAGACTGGGGTATAGAAGGACTGCTGAAGAGAGCAGATGTTGGAGATTAGGGTGCAAAAAGACTGTTGCAGAGAGCAGAGGTTGGAGACTGAGGTGTAGAAGGACTGTTACAAAGAGCAGATATTTGAGACTGGGGTGCAGAAGGATCTTTGCAGAGAGCAGAAGTTGAAGCCTGAGGTGCAGAAAAATCATTGAAAAAAGCAGAGGTTCGAGACTGGGGTCCAGAAGCATCATTACAGAGAGCAGAGGTTTGAGACTGGGGTGCAGAAGCACTTTTACAGAGAGCACAGGTAGGAGACTCGGGTGCAGAAGGAATGTTGCAGAGAGGAGAGGGTGGAGACGGGGGTGCAGGAGGACTTTTGCAGAAACCAGAGGTTGGAGAGTGAGGTGCAGAAAGTCTGTTAAAGAGAACAGAGGTTGGAGACTGGTATGCAGGAGGACTTATAGAGAAAGCAGATGTTGGAGACTGGGGTGCAGAAGGACGGATAAAGAGAGCAGAGGTTGGAGATCCCGGTACTGAAGGACTGCTATAGAGAGCAGAGAATAAAGAATGGGGAGCAGAACGACTGTTGCAGAGAACAGAGGTTGGAGACAAGGGTGCAGAAGCACCTTTGGAGAGAGCAGAATTTGGAGACTGAGGTGCAGAATTATTGTTACAGAGAGCAGAGTTTGGAGACTGGGTTCCAGAGGAATGTTACAGCGAGAAGAGGTTGGAGACTGGTGTGCAGAAGGATCTTACATAGAGCAGAGGTTGGAGACTAAGGTGCAGAAGGACTGTTGCAGAGAGCAGATGTTGGAGACTGGGGTGCACAAGCATCATTACAGAGAGTAGCTGTTGGAGACTGGGGTGAAGAATTCCTCTTACAGAGAGCAGTGGTTAAAGACTGGGGTGCAGAAGGCCTGTTACAGAGAGCAGAGATTTGAGACTGGGGTGCAGAAGGAGTGTTTCAGTGCGCAGAGGTTTAAAAGAGTCTTACAGAAAGCAGAGGTTGGAGACTGATGTACAGAAGAACTGTTACAGAGAGCAGAGTTTGGAGACAGGGGTGCAAAAGGATTGTTGCATAGAGCAGAGTTTTCAGACTGAGGTACAGAAGATCTGTTGCAGAGAGCAGATGTTGGAGACTGGGTGCACATAGACTGTTGCAGCGAGCATAGGTTGGAGACAGGGTGCAGATGGATTGTTGCAGAGAGCAGAGGTTGGAGACTGGGGTTCAGAAGGACAGATACAGAGAGCAGAGTTTGGAGACTGGGGTGAAGAAGGATCATTGCAGAGAGCAGAGGTTGGAGACTGGTGTACAGAAGGACTGTTACAGAGAGCAGAGTTTGGAGACTTGGTTGCAGAATGATCTTACAGAAAGCAGAGTTAGGAGACTGAGGTGCAGAAGGACTGTAACAGAGAGAAGAGTTTTGAGACTGTGGTGCAGAAGGACTGATACAGAAATCAAAGGTTGGAGACTAGGGTGAAGAAGGACCATTACAGAGTGCAGAAGTTGGAGACTGCTGTACAGAAGGAGTGTTACAGAGAGCAGAGATTGGAAATTGGGGAGCAGAAGGACTGTTTCAGAGAACAGAAGTTGGAGCCTGGGTTGCAGCAGGACTGTTGAAGAAAGCAGAGGTTGGAGACTGGGTTGGAGAACGAATGTTACAGAGCACAGAGTTTGGAAACTGGAGTGCAGTAGGACCTTACAGAGAACAAATGTTGGAGACTGGGGTGCAGAAGGAGTGTTAAAAAGAGGAGACATTGGAGACTTGGGTGCAGAAGGATCGTTGCAGAGAGCAGAGGTTGAAGCCTGGGGTGCATAAGGACGGTTGCAGAGAGCAGAGGTTGGAGACTGAGGTGCACAAAAACTGTTACAGAGAGCAGAGTTTGAAGAGTGAGTTGCAGAAGGATCGTTGAAGACAGCAGAGGTTGGAGACGGAGTTGCAGAAGAATCGTTGCAGAGAGCAGAGGTGGAGCCTGGGCTGCAGAAAGATCGATACAGAGAGCAGAGGTGGGAGACTGGGGTTCAGGAAGACTGTTACAGAGAGAACAAGTTAAAGACTGGGGTGTAGAAGGAATGTTGCAGAAAGCAGAGGTTGGAGACTGGGGTGCAGAAGGACTGTTGGAGAGAGCAGAGTCTGGAGACTGAGATGCAGAAGGACTGTTACACAGAGAAGAGGTTGGAGATTGGGGTGAAAAATTATGATACAGAAAGCTGAGGTGGGAGCCTGGGGTGCAGAAGAACCGTTAAAGAGAGCAGAGGTTGGAGACTGGCGTGCAAAAGGACTTTTTCAGAGAGCAGAGTTTGGAGACTGGGATGCAGAAGGACTTTTATAAAGAGCAGACTTTTGAGATTGGGTTGGATAAAGATATTGCAGTACAGGGAGGACTGTTACAGAGAGCAGTGGTTGAAGACTGGGGTGCATAAGTACTGTTGCAGAGAGCAGATGTTGGTAACTAGGGTGCAGACGGACTGTTGCAGAGAGCAGAGTTTGGAGACTGGGGTGCAGAATGACTCTTGCGGAGAACAGAGGTTTGAGCCTGGGGTGCAGAAGGACTGTTACAGAGAGCTGAGTTTGGAGACAGGGGTGCAGGAAGATCTTACAGAGAGCAGAATTTAAAGACTGAGGTGCAGAAGGACTATTGCAGAGATAAGAGGTTGGAGACTGGGGTGCAGTAGGATCATTGCAGAGAGCAAAGGTTGGAACTGGGGTGCAGAAAAATCGTTGCAGAGAGCAGAGGATGGAGAGTGGGGTGCAGAAGGCCTGCTATAGAGAGCAGAGTTTTGAGACTAGAGTGCAGAAGGCCTGTTACAGAGAGGAAAGGTTGGAGACTGGGGTGCAGGAAAACTGTTACAGAGAGAAGAGTTTGGAGACTGGTTTGCTGAAGGAACTTACAGAGAGCAGATGTTGGAGACTAGGTGCAGATGGACTGTTACAGAGAGCAGTGTTTGGAGACTGGGGGGCAGAAGAATCTTGGAGAGCAAAGGTTTCAGACTGAGGTGCAGAAGTACTGTTACAGAGAGAAGAGGTTTGAGACGGAGGTGTAGAAGGACTGTTACAGAGAGCAGAGTTTAGAGACTGACGTGCAGAATGACTGTTACAGAAAGCACAGGTTGAAGACTGAGGTGCAGAAGGATAAATACAAAGAGCAGAGGTTGGAGACTCGGGTTCAGAAGAACTGATTTAAAAAGCAGAGGTTGGAGACTGGGTTGCAGAAGGACCGTCATAGAGAGCAGAGTTTGGAAACTGTGGTACATAAGGTCTGTGACAGAGAGCAGATCTCGGAGACTGGGGAGCAGAAGGACTGTTGCACAGGACAGAGGTTTGAGACTGGGGTGGAGAAGAAATTTTACAGAGAGCAGAGTTTGAAAACTGGATTGCAGAAGGATCTTAAAGAGAGCAGAAGTTGGAGACTGTATTGACGAAAGACTGTTGCAGAGAGCAGAGTTTGGAGACTGGGGTGCAGAAGGACTGTTGCAGAGAGCAGATGTTGGAGACTGGGGTGCAGAAGGATTGTTACAAAGAGCAGGGTTTGGAGACTGAGGTGCGGAAGGACTGTTACAGAGAGCAGAGTTTGGAGACTGGGATGCAGAAGGCCTGTTACAGAAAGCAGAGTTTGGAGACTGGGTACAAGGGCTGTTACAGAGAGCAGAGTTTGGAGACTGGGTTTCAGAAGAATATAACGTAGAGCAGAGTTTGGAGACTGGGGTGCAGAAGAACCATTGCAGAAAGCAGAGGTTGGAGATTGGGTTTTACAAGGATCTTACAGAGAGGAGAGTTAGGACACTGAGGTGCAGAAGGACTGTTGCAGAGACCAGAGGTTGAAGATTGGGGCGCAGAAGGACTGTTGCAGAGAACAGAGGTTAAAGTCTGAGGAGCAGAGGGACTGTTACAGAGAGCAGAGTTTGGAGACTGGGATGCAGAAGGCCTGTTACAGAAAGCAGAGTTTGGAGACTGGGTACAAGGGCTGTTACAGAGAGCAGAGTTTGGAGACTGGGTTTCAGAAGAATATAACGTAGAGCAGAGTTTGGAGACTGCGGTGCAGAAGGATTGTTACAGAGAGCAGAGAGGTTGGCGACTGGGGTGCAGTAGGATTATTGCAAAGAGCAGAGGTTGGAGATTGGTGTGCAGAAGGTTCGTTGCAGAGAGCAGAGGTTGGAGACTTGAGTGCAAAAGGACGGTGGCAGAGAGCAGATTTTGGAGACTGGGATGCAGAAGGACTGTTACACAGAAAAGAGTTTGACGACTGGAGTGAAGAAGGACTGTTGCAGAGAGCAGAGTTTGGAGACTGGGGTGCAGGAGCATTGTAATAGAGAGCAGATGTTGGAGACTGGGGTGCAGGAGCATTGTAATAGAGAGCAGATGTTGGAGACTGAGATACAGAAGGACTGTTACAGAGAGCAAAGTTTGGAGACTGGGGTGCAGAAGGACTGATAGAGAAAGCAGAGGTTTGAGAATGGGATGCAGAAGGACTGTTTCAGAGAGTAGATGTTAAATACTGAGGTGCAGAAGAACTGTTGCAGAGAGCAAAAGTTGGAGACTGGGATGCAGAAGGATTGTTGCAGGGAGCAGATGTTGGAGACTGGGGTGAAGAAGGACTTTAACAGAGATCAGAGTTTGGAGATTGGGGTGCAGGAGGATATTACAGACAGCAGAGGTTGGAGAGTGGCATGGAGACGAACTGTTGCACAGAGCAGAGGTTGGAGACTGGGGTGCAGAAGGACTGTTACACAAAGCAGAGTTTGGAGACTGGGTGGAAGAAGGATCTTACATTGAGCAGAGGTTGGTGACTGAGGTGCAGAAGAAATGTTACTGAGAGCAATGGATGGAGACTGGGGTGCAGAAGGATTTTTGCAGGGAGAAGAGGTTGGAGACTGACATGTTGAAGGACTCTTGCAGACAACAGAGGTTGGAGAATGGGGTGCAGACGGACCGTTGCAGAGAGCAGATGTTGGAGACTTTGGTGCAGAAGGATTGTAAAAGAGAGCAGAGGTTGGAGACTGGGGTGAAGAAGGACTGTTACGGAGATCAGAGTTTGGAGACTGGGGTGCGGAAGGATCTTTCAGAGGGCAGAGGTTGTAGACTGCGTTGCAGAAGAACTGTTGCACAGAGCAGAAGTTTGAGACTGGGGTGCTTAAGGACTGTTACAGACAGCAGAGTTTCGAGACTTTGTTGCAGAAAGATCTTACATAAAGCAGAGGTTGGAGACTGAGGTGCAGAAGAAATGATACCCAGAGCAGAGTTTGGATACTGAAGTGCAGAAGGACTGTTGCCTAGACTAGAGGTTGGAGACTTTCATGCATAAGGACCGTTGCAGAGAGCAGAGGTTCGAGACTGGGATGGAGAAGGATTGTTACAGAGAGAAGAGTTTGGAAACTGGGGTGTAGAAGGATCTTACAAAAAGTAGAGGTTTAAGACTGGGCTTCAGAAGGACTGTTACAGAGAGCAGAGTTTAGAGACTGAGTTGCAGAAGGACTGTTACAGAAAGCAGAGTTTAGAGACTGTGGTGCACAAGGATTTTTGCAGAGATCAGAGTTTTCAGACTGATGTACAGAAGGACTGTTTCAGAGAGCAGATTTTGGAGACTAGGGTGCAGAAGGATCGTTGCAGAGAGCAGAGGCTAGAGACTGTGGTGCTGTAGAACCATTGCAGAGGTCAGAGTTTGGGAACTGAGTTGCAGAAGGATTGTTACAGAGAACAGAATTTGTATACTGGGGTGCGGAAGGACTGTTTCAGAGAGCAGAGGTTGGAAACTGGAGTTTAGAAAAACTGTAGCAGAGAGCAGATGTTGGAGACTCGGGTGCAGAAGGTCTGTTACAGAGAGCAGAGTTTGGAGACTGGGTGGCAGAAGGATCTTACATTGAGCAGAGTTTGGAGACTGAGGTGAAGAAGAAATGTTACCGAGTGCACTGGATGGAGACTGGGGTGCAGAACGATTTTTGCAGTGAGCAGAGTTTGGAGAGTGACATGCTTAAGGACTCTTGCAGACAACAGAGGTTGGAGAATGGGGTGCAGAAGGACAGTTGCAGAGAGCAGATGTTGGAGACTGAGGTGCAGAAGGATTGTTAAAGGAGGCAGAGGATGGAGACTTGGGTGAAGAAGGACTGTTACGGTGATCAAAGTTTGGAGATTGGGGTGCAGAAGGATCTTTCAGAATGCAGAGGTTGGAGACTGCGTTGCAGACGAACTGTTGCACAGAGCAGAGGTTTTAGACTGGGGTGCATAAGGACTGTTACAGACAGCAGAGTTTCGAGACTTTGTTGCAGAAAGATCTTACATAAAGCAGAGGTTGGAGACTGAGGTGCAGAAGAAATGATACTCAGAGCAGAGTTTGGATACTGAGGTGCAGAAGGACTGTTGCCGAGACCAGAGGTTGGAGACTTTCGTGCATAAGGACCGTTGCAGAGAGCAGAGATTCGAGACTGGGATGGAGAAGGAATGTTACAGAGAGCAGAGTTTGGAAACTGGAGTGTAGAAGGATATTACAGAGAGCAGAGGTTGGAGACTGGGGTTCAGAAGGACTGTTACAGAGAGCAGAGGTTAGAGACTGAGTTGCAGAAGGACTGTTACAGAAAGCAGAGTTTAGAGATTGTGGTGCACAAGGATTTTTGCAGAGATAAGAGTTTTCAGACTGATGTACAGAAGGACTGTTTCAGAGAGCAGATTTTGGAGACTGGGGTGCAGAAGGATCGTTGCAGAGAGCAGAGGCTAGAGACTGTGGTGCAGTAGGATTACTGCAGAGGTCAGAGTTTGGGAACTTAGTTGCAGAAGGATTGTTACAGAGAACAGAATTTGGATACTGGGGTGCAGAAGGACTGTTTAAGAGAGAAGAGGTTGGAAACTGGGGTTTAGAAAGACTGTGCAAGAGAGCAGAGGTTGGAGACTGGGGTGCAGAAGGTCTGTTAAAGAGAGCAGTGTTTGGAGACAGGGTTGCAGAAGGATCTTACTGAGAGCAGAGTTTGGAGACTGATCTGGAACAAGACTGTTACAGAGAGCAGAGTTTGGAGACTAGGGAGCATAAGGAGTGTTCCAGAGTACAGAGATTGGAGACTGGTGTGCAGCAGGACCGTTGCAGAAAGCAGAGTTTGGAGACTAGCGTGGAGAAGGAATATTACCGAGAGCAGAGTTTGGAAACTGGGGTCAGATATTTCAAAGAGCAGAGGTTGGAGACTAGGGTGCAGAGGGATCGTTGCAGACAGAAGAGTTTAGACACTGGGGTTCAGAAGGACTGTTGCAGAGAGCAAACTTTAAAGACTGAAGTGCAGAAGGACTGTTTAGAGAGCAGATGTTGGAGACTGGGGTGCAGAAGGACTCTTGCAGAGAGCAGAGGTTGAAGACTGAGGTGAAGAAGGACTGTTACACAGAACAGAGTTTGGAGACTGGGGTGCAGAAGGACTGTTACAGAGAGAAGAGTTTGAAGACTGCGGTACAGAAGGACTGTTTCAGAGAGTAGAGGGTGGCGACTGGGGTACAGAAAGAGTGTTGCAAAGAACAGAGTTTGGAGACTGAGGTGCAGAAGGACTGTTACAGAGAGCAGAGTTTTTAGACAAGGTTGCAGAAGGATCTTACAGAGAGCAGAGATTGTAGACCCAGGTGAAGAAGGACTGTTACAGAGAGCAGATTTTGGAGACTGGTGCAGAAGGATTGTTATAGCGAACAGATTTTAGAGACTGGGGTGCAGAAGGCCTGTTACAGAGAGAAAAGTTGGGAGAAGGCATGCAGAAGGACTGTTACAGAGGGCAGAGTTTGGAGTCTGGGTTGCAGAAGGTACTTACAGAGAGCAGTTGTTGGAGAGTGAGATGCAGAGGGACTTTTACAGAGAGTAGATGTTGGAGACTGAGGCACAGAAATATTGTTACAGAGAGAAGAGCTTGGAAACTGGGGTGCAGAAGTATTTTTACAGAGAGCAGAGTGTGGAGACTGGGTTGCAGAAGGATCTTACATAGAGAAGAGGTTGGAGACTGAGGTGTAGAAGCACTGTAACAGAGAGTAGAGGTTGGAGACTCAGGTGCAGAAGGACCATTGCAGAGAGCAGAGGTTGTAGACGGAGGTGCAGAAAGCTTGTTAGAGAGAGCAGAGGTTGGAGACTGGGGTCTAGAAGAACTATAGTAGAAATCAAAGGTTGTAGACTAAGGTGCAGAGGGACAGTTACACAGAGCACAGGTTAGAGACTGGGGTGCAAAAGGACTGATACAGAAAGCAGAGGTTGGAGACTCTGGTGTAGAAGTACCCTTACAGAGAGCATGTGTTGAAGAATGCAGTACAGAAGGACTGTTATAGAGAGCAGAGTTTGGATACTGGGGTGCAAAAGGACTGTTGCAGAGAGCAGAGGTTGCAGACTGACTTGCAGAAGGACTGTTACAGAGGGAAGAGTTTTGAGACTGTGGTGCAAACCGACAGATACAGGAAGCAGAGTTTGGATACTGAGGTGCATAAGGACCCTTGCGGACAACAGCAGTTGGAGACTGCGGTAGAGAAGGACAGTTACAGAGAGCAGAGGTTGGAGACTGGGGTGCAAAAGAACTGATGTAGAGACCAGAGGTTGGAGACTGAGGTGCTGAAGGATCGTTGGGGAGAGCAGAGTATGGAGACTGGGGTGTAGAAGGACTGTTTCAGAGAGCAGATGTTAGAGACTTGGGTGCAGAAGGACTGTTGCATAGAGCAGAGTTTGGAGACTGAGGTACAGAAAAACTGTAAAAGAGAGCAGAGGTTGGAGAGTGGGGGGCAGAAAGATTATTGCAGAGAGCAGATTTTTCAGACTTAGGTACAGAAGAACTGTTGCAGAGAGCAGATTTTGGAGACTGGGGTTCAGAAAGACTGTTGCAGGGAGCAGAGGTTTGAGACTAGGGTGCAGAAGGATCGTTGCAGAGAGCAGAGGTTGGAGACTGGGGTGCAGAAGGATCGTTGGTTCGAGCAATGTATGGAGACAGGGATGTAGAAGGACTGCTGCAGAGAACAGAGGTTGGAGTCTGAGGTGCAGAAGGACCATTGTAGAAAGCAGAGGTTGGAGACTGGGTTTCAAAAGAATCCTACAGAGAGTAGAGTTTGGACACTGAGGTGCAGAACGGCTGTTGCAGGGAAGAGGTTGGAGATTGGGGTGCAGAATGACTGACACATAACGCAGAGTTTGGAGACTCTGGTGTAGAAGGACTGTTACAGAGAGCAGAGGCTGGAGACTGTAGTGCAGAAGGACTGTTACAGAGAGCAGAGGTTGAAGACTGTGGTGCAGAGGGATTGTTGCAGAGAGCAGAAGTTTCAGCGTAAGGTGCAGAAGGAGTGTTACAGAGAATAGAGTTTGGAGACTCTGGTGCAGAAGGACTAATACAGAAAGCAGAGGTTGAAGACTGGGGTGTAGAAGGACTGTTGCAGAGAGCAGAGTTTGGAGACTGGATTGGAAAAGGACTGTTGCAGACAGCAGATGTTGGAGACTGAGGTGCAGAAAGAATGTTGCAGAGAGCAGAAATTAGAGACTTGGGTGCATATGGATTATTGCAGAGAGCAGATGTTGCAGACTGAGGTGCAGAAAGCCTGATACAGACAGCAGAGTTTCGAGATTGTGGTGCAAAAGGACTGATACAAAAACAGAGGTTGGAGAATGTGGTGCAGAAGGACCCTTACAGAGAATAGAGTTTGGAGACTGAGGTGCAGAAGGACTGTTACAGAGAGCAGAGTTTGAAGCCTGGGTGCAGAAGGACTGATACAGAAAGCAGAGTTTGGAGACTGGGTTGCAGAAGGACCGTTTCAGTGAGAAGAGTTTGGAAACTGCAGTACAGAAGGACTGTTACAGAGAGTAGAGTTTGCTATTCTGGGTCTTTTATTTTTCCATATGAATTTCATGATTGCCAATCAAAATCCCAATGGCATTTCTTGAAGAAATAGATGAAGCAATCATGAAATTCATATGAAAAAATAAAAGACCCAGAATAGCAAAAGCAATTTTAAGCAGGAAGTGTGAATCAGGCGGTATAGTGATACCAGATTTCAAACTATATTACAGAGCAGTAGTGACAAAAACAGCATGGTACTGGTACCAAAACAGGCGAGTGTACCAATGGTATAGAATAGAGGACACAGAGACTAATCCACAAAGTTACAACTATCTTATATTTGATAAAGGGGCTAAAAGCATGCAATGGAGTAAGGATAGCATCTTCAACAAATGGTGTTAGGAAAACTGGAAATCCATATGCAACAAAATGAAATTGAATCCCTTCCTCTCGCCATGCACTAAAGTTAACTCTAAATGGATCAAAGAGCTTGATATCAAATCAGAGACTCTGCGTCTGATAGAAGAAAAAGTTGGCTCTGATCTACATATTGTGGGGTCGGGCTCCAAATTCCTTAATAGGACACCCATAGCACAAGAGTTAATAACAAGAATCAACAAATGGGACTTACTTAAACTGAAAAGTTTTTTTTCTCAGCAAGAGAAACAATAAGAGAGGTAAATAGGGAGCCTACATCCTGGGAACAAATTTTTACTCCTCACACTTCAGATAGAGCCCTAATATCTAGAGTATACAAAGAACTCAAAAAATTAGACAATAAGATAACAAATAACCCAATCAACAAATGGGCCAAGGATCTGAACAGACACTTCTCAGAGGAGGATATACAATCAATCAACAAGTACATGAAAAAATGCTCACCATCTCTAGCAGTCAGAGAAATGCAAATCAAAACCACCCTTAGATACCATCTCCCTCCAGTAAGATTGGCAGCTACTATGAAGTCAAACAACAACAAGTGCTGGAGAGGATGTGGAGAAAAGGGTACTCTTGTACATTGCTGGTGGGACTGCAAATTGGTGCGGCCAATTTGGAAGGCAGTTTGGAGATTCCTGGGAAAGCTGGGAATGGAACCACCACTAGACCCTGCTATTGCCCTTCTCGGACTATTCCCTGAAGACCTTAAAAGAGCATGCTACAGGGATGCTGCCATATCGATGTTCATAGCAGCACAATTCACAATAGCTAGACTGTGGAACCAACCCAGATGCCCTTCAATAGATGAATGGATAAAAAAAAATGTAGCATCTATACACAATGGAGTACTATGCAGCAATAAAAAATGACAAAATCATAGAATTTGCAGGGAAATGGATGGCACTAGAGCAGATTATGCTTAGTGAAGCTAGTCAATCCCTAAAAAACAAATACCAAATGTCTTCTTTGATATAATGAGAGCAACTATGAACAGAGCAAGGAGGAAGAGTGGGAAGAAAAGACTAACATTTAACACAGTCATGAGATGGGAGGGAAAGGGAGAGAAAAGGGGAATTGCATGGAAATGAAGGGAGACCCTCATTGCTATACAAAATTACATATAAGAGGTTGTGAGGGGAATGGGAAAATAAACAAGGAGAGTAATGAATTACAGTAGATGGGGTAGAGAGAGAAGAAGAGAGGGGAGGGGAGGTGAGGGAGGATAGTAGGGGATAGGAAAGGTAGCAGAATACAACAATTGTTGATGTATAAACGACATGATTCTGCAATCTGCATTTGGGGTAAAAATGGGAGTTCATAACCCACTTCAATCTAATGTATGAAATATGATATGTCAAGAGCTTTTTAATGTTGTGAACAACCAATATAAAAAATAAAAAATTAAAAAAAAAAGCGAGAGTATTGTTTGGAGACTAGGGTGGAGAAGGACTGTTGGAGAGATCAGATGTTGGAGACTTGGGTGCAGAAGTACTGTTGCAGAGAGGAGGTTGGAAACTGGGGTGCAGAAGAACTGTTGCAAAGAGGAGAGGTTCGAGATTGGGGTGCAGAGACTGTTGCAGAGAGTAGATGTTGGAGACTGGGGTGGAGAAAGACTTTTGCAGAGAGAAGAATTTGGAGACTGAGGTTCAGAAGGACTGTTGCAGAGAGCAGAGGTTAGAGACTTGAGTGCAGAAGGACTGATACAGAACGTAGAGTTTGGAAACTACAGTGCAGAAGTACCGTTACAGAGAGTAGAGGTTGGAGACTGGGGTGCAGAATAACTGTTGTAGAGAACAGAGGTTGGAGACTAAGGAGCAGAAGGACCATTGCAGAAAGCAGAGTTTGGAGACTGGGTTTCAAAGGATCTTACAGAGAGCAGAGGTTGGAGTCTGAGTTGCAGAAGAATATTACAGAGAGCAAAGTTTGGAGATTGGGGTTCAGAAAAACTGATACAGAATGCAGAGTTTGGAGACTGGGGTGCAGAAGGACCATTACAGAGAGCAGAGGTTTGAGACTGCAGTACAGAAGGTCTATTGCAGAGAGAAGATTTTTGATACTGGGTTGCAGAAAGAGTGTTGCAGAGAGCAAGGTTGAAGACTGGGGTGCAGAAGGGCTGTTGCAGAGAGAAGAGGTTGCAGAGTTAGGTGCAGAAGGACTGAGATCAGAATTTGGAGACTCTAGTGCAGAAGGACTGATAGAGAAAGGAGAGGTTGGAGACTGAGGTGAAGAAGGACCCTTACAGAGAACAGAGATTGAAGACTGTGGTACAGAAGAACTGTTTTGGAGAACAGAGTTTGGAGACTGGGGTGCAGAAGGACCGTTGCACATTGCAGAGGTTCGAGATTTGGGTGTAGAAGGCCTGTTAACGAGAGAAAATGTTGGAGACTGGGGTGGAGAAGGACTTTTGTAGAGAGCAGATGTTGGAGACTGGGGTGCAGAATTACTATTGCAGAGAGCAGAGGTTGGAAACTGGGGTGTAGTAGGACTATTGCAGAGAGCATAGGTTGCAGACTAAGGTGCAGAAGAACTTTTAAAGTGAGCAGAGTATGGATACTGTGGTGCAGAATGATTGTTGCAGAGAGAAGATTTTGGAGACTGGGGTGAAGCATTATCTTAGAGCAGAGGTTGGAGACTGGGGTGCAGAAGGAGCTTTGCAGAGAGCAGAGGTTGGAGATGACGTGCAGAAGGACTGTAATAGAAATCAGAGATTGGAGACTGGGGTAAAGAAGGACTGATACAGAGATCAGAGTTTGGAGACTGCTGTACAGCAAAACTGTTACAAAGAGCAGAGTTTGCAGACTGCGGTGCAGAAGGACTGTTTCAGAAAACAGAGGATGGAGACTGGTGTGCAGAAAGACTGTTACAAAGAGCAGATTTTTGAGACTGCTGTTTAGAATTACTGTTACATAGAGTAGAGGTTGGAAACTGGGGTGCAGAAGGATTTTACAGAGAGTAGAGGTTGGCGACTAGGGTCCAGAAGGACTGTTGCAGAGAGCAGAGGTTGGAGACAGGGGTGTAGAATGATCGTTGCAGAGAGAAGAGTTTTGAGACTGGGATGCACAAGGCCTGTTAAAGAGAGCAGAGTTTGAAGAATGGGGTGCAGAAAGACTGTTATAGAGAGCAGAGTTAGGAGACTGGGTGGCAGAAGGATCTTCCAGAGAGCATAGTTTGGAGACTGAGGTGCAGAAGGACTGTTACAGAGAGCAGTGGTTGAAGACTGGGGTCAGAAGGATCCTGCAGAGAGCAGAGGTTTCAGACTGAGATGCAGAAGGACTGTAACAGAGAGTAGAGGTTGGAGACTGAGATGCAGAAGGAGTGTTACAGGGAGCAGATTTTAAAGACTGTGTTGCAGAAGTATCTTACATAGAGCAGAGATTGGAGACTGAGGTGCAGAAGAACTGTTTCAGAGAGCAGAGTTTGGAGAATAGGTTACAGAAAGACTGTTGAAGAGAGTAGATGTTGAAGACTGTTGTTCAGAAGGACTGTTTCAAAGAGCAGAAGTTGGAGAATGGTGTGCAGAAGGACTTTTGCAAAGAGCAGAGGTTGGAGACTGAGGTGAAGAAAAACTGTTACAGAGAGAAGAGGTTGGAGACTGTTGTGAATAAGGACTGATAAAGAAAGCAGAGGTTGGAGACTGGGGTGCAAAAGGAACTTTACGGAGAGCAGAGTTATGAGACTTTGGTACAGAAGGACTGTTCCAGAGACCAGAGTTTGGATATTGGAGAGCAGAAGGACTGTTGCAGAGGACAGAGGTTGGAGACTGGGGTGCAGCTGGACCGTTGCAGAAAGCAGCGTTTGGAGACTAGGGTTCAGAAGTAATTTTACAGAGAGCAGAGTTTGGAAACTGGGGTGCAGAAGGATCTTACAGAGAGCAGAGGTTGGAGATTGATGTGCAGTAGGATTCTCACAGAGAGCAGAGTTTGGAGACTGGGGTGCAGAAGTACTGTTGAAGAGATCAGATGTTGGTAACTAGGGTGAAGACGGACTGTTGCAGAGAGCAGAGGTTTGAGACTGGGGTGCAGAAAGACTGTTGCAGAGAGCAGAGTTTGGAGACTGAGGTGCAGAAGGACTGTTTCAGATAGAAGAGGTTTCAGACTGTGCTGCCGAAAAACTGTTACAGAGAGCAGAGTTTTGAGACTGGGTTCCTTAAGAATCTTACAGTGAGCAGAGGTTGGAGACTGAGGTTAAGGTGGACTGTTAAAGAGAGCAGTGGTTGGAGACTGGGTTGCAGAAAAATCTTGGAGAGCAGAGGTTTCAGACTGAGGTGCAGAAACACTGTAACAGAGAGCAGAGGTTAGAGGCTGAGGTGTAGAAGGACTGTTACAGAGAGCAGAGTTAGGAGACTGAGGCTCAGAAGAACTGTTACAGAAAGCAGAGGTTGGAAATTGGGGTGCAGAAGGACCGTTACAGAGAGCAAAGTTTGTAGACTGCGGTATAGAAGGACTGTTACAGAGAGCAGAGATTGGAGAATGGGGTCCAGAAGGAGTGTTACAGAGAGCACAGGTTTCAGACTGAGCTGCAGAAGGATTTGGAGAGCAGAGGATTCAGACTGAGGTTCAGAAGGACTGTCACAGAGAGCAGAGGTTGGAAACTTAGGTGTAGAAGGACTGTTACAGAGAGCAGAGGTTGAAGACTGGGGTTCAGAAAGATTGATAAAGAAAGCAGAGGTTGGAGACTGGGGTGCAGAAGGACCTTTACAGAGAGCAGAGGTTGGAGACAGCGTTACTTAAGAACTGTTACAGAGAGCAGATATTGGAGACTGGGGAGCAGAAGGACTGTTGCAGAGGACAGATGATGGAGACTGGGGTGCCCCAGGAAACTTGCAGAAAGCAAAGGTTGAAGCCTGGGGTGGAGAAGGAATGTTAGAGAGAGCAGAGTTTGGAAACTGGAGTGCAGAAAGATCTTACAGAGATCAGAGGTTTGAGACTGTGGTGCAGAAAGACTGTTGCAGAGATCATACATTGGAGACTGGGGTCCAGAAGGATCGTTGCAGAGAGGAGAGTTTGGAGACTGTGGTTCAGAAGGACTGCTGCAGAGAGCAGAGGTTGAAGACTGGGATGCAGATGGTTCTTACAGAGAGCAGAGGTTGGAGACTGTGGTGCAAAACGACTGTTGCAGAGAGCAGAGGTTGGCGAATGGTGTTGAGAAGAATCGTTGCAGAGAGAAGAGCTTGGAGACTGGGGTGCAGAAGGCCTGTTACAGTGAGCTGAGGTTGGAGACTGGGTTTCAGAGATACTGTTACAGAGATCAGAGGTTGGAGAATGTTTTGCAGAAAGACTGAGACAGAGTGCAGAGTTTAAAAACTTGGTTGCAGAAGGATCTTACAGAGAGCAGAGTTTGGAGACTGAGGTGTAGCAGGACTGTTACAGAGAGTAGTGGTTGGAGACTGGGGTGCAGAAGGATCTTACAGAGACCAGAGGTTTCATACTAAGGTGCAGAAGGACTTTTACAGAGAGCAGAGGTTGGGTACTGAGGTGCAGAAAGACTGTTACAGAGAGCACAGGTTGGAGACTGAGGTGCAGAAGGACACTTACAGAGAGCAGAGTTTGGAGACTGTGGTAGAGAAGGACTGCTACAGATCAGAGGTTGCAAATTGGGGTGCAGAAAAACCAATACCGAGAGCAGAGTTTGGAAACTTTTGTATAGAAGAACTGTAACAGAGAGCAGATTTTTAAGACGGAGGTGCAGAAGGACTATTACAGAGTGCAGATGTTGGAGACTGTGGTGTAGAAGGACTCTTACAGAGAGCAGATATTGGGGACTTGGGTGGAAAAGGAATGTAACAGAGAGCAGAGTTTTGAAACTGGGGAGCAGAGGATCTTACAGACAGCAGAGGTTGGAGATTGATGTGCAGTCGGATTCTCACAGAGAGCAGAGTTTGGAGACTGGGGATCAGAATAACTGATAGAGAAAGCAGAGACTGGAGTTCGTGGTGAAGAAAGATGGTAACAGAGAGCAGAGTTTGGAGACTGCAGTACAGAAGTACTGTTAAAGAGAGCAGAGGTAGAGACTGGGGTGCAGAAGGACTGTTGCAGAGAGCAGATGTTGGTAACTAGGGTGCACAAGGACTGTTGCAGAGAGCAGAGGTTGGAGACTGGGGTGCAGTAGGACTGTTGCAGAAGTAGAGTTTGGAAACTAAAATGCAGAAGGACTGTTAAAGATAGAAGAGCTTGGAGACTGTCGTGCTTAAAGACTGAAACAGAAAGCAGAGGTTGGAGACTGGGGTGCAGAAGGACTGTTACAGAGAGCAGATGTTGGAGACTGGTTTGCGAAAACGACTGTTAAAGAGAGCATAGGATAGAGACTGGGGTGCTGAAGGACTGTTGCCGAGAGCAGAATTTGGAGAGTGGGATGGTGAAGAATTGTTGCAGAGAGAAGATTTTGGAGAATGGGGTGCAGAAGGACTGTTAAATAGAGCAGTGGTTGGAGACTGGGGTGCAGACGGATTGTTACAGAGAGCAGAGTTTGGAGACTGGAGTGCATAAGGATCTTACAGAGAGCAAAGGTTGGAGACTGGGTTGTAGAAGGACTCTTGCCAAGAGCAAAGGTTGGTGACTGGGGTGGAGAAGAATCGTTGAAGAGAGAAGTGTTTGGAGACTGGGGTTCAGAAGGCTTGTTTCAGAGAGCAGAGTTTCGAGACTGAGTTGCAGAATTCCTGTTATAGAAAACAGATGTTGGAAACTGTTGTGAAGAAGGACTGTTAAAGAGAGCAGAGTTTGGAGACTGGGTTGCAGAAGTGTCTTATAGAGAGCAGAGGTAAGGGACTCAGGTGCAGAAGGACTGTTACAGAGACCAGAGTTTGGAGACTGGGTTAGTCAAGGATCTTACGAGAGCAGATTTTGAGACTGAGGTTGCAGAAAAATTGTTACAGAGAGGAGAGGTTGGAGACTGAGCTGTAGAAGGACTGTTACAGAGAGCAGAGTTAGGAGACTGGGGTGCAGAAGTTCGTTGCAGACAGCAGAGTTTCAGACTCAGGTGAAGAAGGACTGTTGCTGGGAGCAGAGGTTGGAGACTGGAATTAGAAGGACTGTTACAGAGTGCAGAGTTTGGAGACTGAGGTGCAGAAAAACTGTGACAGAAAGCAGAGGTTGAGAATTGTGGTGTAGAAGGACCGTTACAGAGAGAAGAGTTTGGAGTCTCCGGTACAGAATGACTGTTACGGAGAGCAGATCTCGGAGACTGGGGAGGCAGAAGGACTGTTGCAGTGGACAGAGGTTGGGAGACTGGTGGTGGAGAAGGAATGTTACAGAGAGCAGAGCTTGGAAAACTGGTGTACAAATTGGACATTACACCCTAGCAGAGGTTGGGAAACTTTGGTGCACTCGGACTGTTGCAGATAACAGACGTTGGAGACTGGGTCCAGAAGGATCATTGCATAGAGCAGAGTTTGGAGACTTGGGTTGCAGAAGGACTGTTTCAGAGAGCAGATGTTAGAGACTGGGTGTAGAAGGACTGTTTCAGAGAGCAGATTTTAGAGACTGGGGTGCAGATGGACTGTTACAGAGAGCAGAGTTTGGAGACTGAGGTGCAGAAGGACAGATACACAGAGCAGAGTTTGGAGACTGGTGTTCAGAAGGACTGTTACAGAGAGTAGAGTTTGGAAACTGAGGTGCAGAAGGACTGTAACAGAAAGCGGAGGTTGAAAATTGGGGTGTAGAAGGACCGTTACAGAGAGAAGAGGTTGGAGACTCTGGTACAGAATGACTCTTACAGAGAGCAGATCTCGGAGACTGGATAGCAGATGTTGGAGACTGGGGTGGAGAAGAATCGTTGCAGAGAGAAGAGTTGGAGACTGGAGTGCAGTAGGATGGTGAGAGCAGAGGATTCAAACTCAGGTGCAGAAGTACTGTTACAGAGAGGAGAGGTTGGGAGACTGAGTTGTAGAATGACTGTTACGAAGAGCAGAGTTTGGAGACTTAGGTGCTGAAGGACTGTTACAGAAAGCAGAGGTTGGAATTTGGGGTGCAGAAGACCGTTACAGAGACCAGAGTTTGGAGACTGCGGTATAGAAGGACTGTTAAAGAGAGCAGAGGTGGGTCACTTGGGTGCAGAATGACTGTTACAGAAAGCACAGGTTGGAGACTGAGGTTCAGAAGGACAGATACAGAGAGTAGAGTTTGGAGACTGTGGTTTAGAAGGACTGATACAGAAAGCAGTATTTGGAGACTGGTTGCTGAAGGATCTTACAGAGAGCAGAGTTTGGTGACTGCAGTACAGAAGGACTGTTACAGAGTGCAGATATTGGGAGCCTCAGGTTCAGAAGGATCTTGCAGAGACCAGAGGTTTCAGACTGGGGTGCAGAAGGACTGTTCCTGAGAGCAGAGGTTGGAGACTGAGGTGTAGAAGGACTTTTACAAAGAGCAGAGTTTGGAGACTCAGGTTCAGAAGGACTGTTACAGGAAGCAGAGTTTGAAAATTGGGGTGCAGAAGGACCGTTACAGAGAACAGAGGTTGGAGACTGCGGTATAGGACTGTTACCGAGAGCAGAGGTTAGAACCTGGGGTGCAGAACGACTCTTACATAGAGCACAGGTTGGAGACTGAGATTCAGAAGGATTGATAGAGTACAGAAGTTGAAGTCTGGGGGTTCAGACAGACTGATACAGAAAGCAGAGTTTGGAGACTGGGTGTAGGAAGGACCGTTATGTGGAGCAGAGTTTGGAGACTGCGGTACAGAAAGACTGTTACAGAAGAGCAGATCTCGGAGACTGGGGAGCAGAAGGACTGTTGCAAAGGACAGAGGTTTGAGACTCGGGTGGAAGAGAAATGTTACAGAGAACAGAGTTTGGAGACTGGCGTTCAGAAGGACTGTTACAGAGAGCAGAGTTTAGAGACTGAGGTGCAGAAAGAGTGGTTCCAGTGAGTAGCGGTTTGAAACTTTGGTGCAGGAGGACTGTGGCAAAGAGCAGAGTTTGAAAACTGAGATGAAGAAGGACTGTTACAGAGAGCAGAGGTTGGATACAGGGGTGCAGAAGGACCGTTACAGAGAGCATATTTTGGAGACTGCACTACACGTGGTCTGTTACAGAGAACAGAGTTTAAAGAACGGGTGCAGAAGGACTGTTACAGAGGTCAGAGTTTACAGACTGGTTTGCAGAAGGATCTTACAGAGAGCAGATGTTGGAGACTGAGAAGCAGAAGCACTGTTACAGAGAGCAGCGGTTGGAGACTTGGGTGCAGAATAAACTGATACAGAAAGCAGAGGATGGAGACTCGGGTGCAGAAGGACACTTACAGAGAGCAGAGGTTTGAGACTGCAGTACAGAAAGAATTTTACAGAGAGCAGAGGTTGGAGACTGGGGTGGAAAGGAACTGTTTTAGAGAGCAAATGTTGGAGTCTGGTTGTTGGAAAAAGGACTGGAGGGTAGAAGTACTGTTGCAGAGAGCAGAGTTTGAAGACTGAGTTGCAGAAGGACTGTTATAGAGGGCAGAGTTTGGAGACTGTGGTGGAAAATGACGGATACAGAAAGCAGAGGTTGGATACTGGGGTGCATAATGACCCTTACAAAGAACAAAGGTTGGAGACTGCAGTACAGAAGGACTGTTACAGAGAGCAGAGGTTGGAGACTGGGGTGCAGAATAAGGGTTTCAGAGAACAGAGATTTCAGACTGGGGTGCAGAAGGTTCGTTGGGGTGAGCAGAGTATGGAGACTGGTGTGTAGAAGGACTGTTGCAGAGAGCAGAAGTTGAAGACTGGGGTGTTTAGGAAATATTGCAGAAGCAGATGTTGGAAACTTTGGTGCAGAAGGACTGTTGCATAGAGCAGAGTTTTGGAGACTGGGGTTCAGAATGATAGTTAAGAGAGCAGAGGTTGGAGACTGGAGTGTAGAAAGATAGTTGCAGAGAGCAGAGGTTGGAGACTGGGGTGCAGAAGGAATAGTTAAAGAGAGCAGATGTTGGAGACAGGGTTGCAGAAAGATCGTCACAGAGAGAAGAGGTTGGACTGGGGCGCAGAAAGATCGTTAAAAAGAGCAGAGTTTGGAGATTATGGTGAAGAACGACTTTTACAGAGAGCACAGGTTGAAGACTGGGGTGTAGTAGGACTTTTATAGAGAGCACAGGTTGGAGACTGAGGTGCAGAAAAACTTTTGCAGAGAGCAAAGTTTGGAGTCTGGGGTGCAGTTTGAGTGTTGCAGAGAGCAGAGAATGGAGACTGAGGTGCAGAACGTCCCTGACAGAGACCAGAGGTTGGAGACTGCTTTACAGAAGGACTGTTAGAGAGAGCAGAGGTTTGAGACAGGTGTGCAGAAGGATGTGAAAGACAGCAAAGTTTGAAGACTGGGTTGCAGAAGGACATTTGCGGAGAGCAGAAGTTGGAGACTGGGGTGTAGAAGAATCATTGAAGAAAGAAGAGTTTGGATACTGGGGTCAAAAGTCCTGTTACTGACAGCAGAGGTTGGAGATTGGGGTGCAGAAGGCCTGTTACAGAGAGCAGTGCTTGGAGACTGGGGTGCAGAAGGTCAGTTACGGAGAGCAGAGGTTAAAGACTGGGTTTCAAAAGGATCTTACAGAGAGAAGAGGATGTAGACTGAGGTACAGAAGGATTGTTACAGAGAGCAGAGGTTGGAGACTGAGGTGTAGAAGGTTCGTTACAGTGAGCAAAGTTTTCAGACTGAGGTGCACAAGGACTGTTACAGAGAGCAGAGGTTTTAGCCTGGGGTGCAGAAGGCACGTTATAGAGAGCAGAGGTTAGAGACTGGGGTGTAGAAGGACTGTTGCAGAGAGTAGAGGTTGGATATTGGCGTCCAGGAGGACTGTTGGCGAGGGAAGAGGATGAAGACTGGGGTAGAGAAGGACTGCTACAGAAAGTAGAGGTTGGAGACTGAGGTGCAGAAGGACTTATACAGAAAGCGGACGTTGGTGGCCTGGGTGCAGAAGGATTGTTGCAGAGAGCTGAGGTTGAAGACTGGGGTGGAGAAAGACAGTTGCAGATTAGCAGATGTTGAAGACTGGTGTGCAGAAGGACTGTTGCAGAGAGCAGCGATTAGAGACTGGAGTGCAGAAGGACTATTGCAGAGAGCAGAGGTTGCAGACTGACGTGCAGAAGGACTGTTACAGAGAACATAGTTTGGAGAATGTGGTGCAGAATTACTGATACAGAAAGCAGAGGTTGGAGACTTGGGTGCAGAAGAAACCTTACAGAGAACAGAGGTTTGAAACTGCGGTACAGAAGGACTGTCACAGAGAGCAGAGGTTGGTTACTGAGGTACAGAATAAGTGTTGTAGAGAACAGAGGTTGGAGACTGGGGTGCAAAAAGACCATTGCAGAAAGCACAGGTTGGAGACTGGGTTTCAGAAGGATCTTACAGAGAGAAGAATTTGGACACTGAGGTTCAGAAGGACTGTTGCAGAGAGCAGAGGTTGGAGATTGGGACACAGAAGGACTGTTGCAGAGAGCAGATGTTTGAGTCTGAGGTGCAGAAAGTCTGTTACAGAGAGCAGAGGTTAGAGACCGGGGTGCAGAAAGACTGTTGCAGAGAGCAGAGGTTGCTGAGTGAGGTGCAGAAGGACTGTTGTAGAGAACAGAGTTTGGAGACTCGGGTGCAGAAGGACCACTGCAGAAAGCAGAGGTTGGAGACAGGGGTTCAGAAGGATCGTCCAGAGAGCAGAGGTTAGACACTGAGGTGCAGAAGGACTGTTGAAGGAAGAAGAAGTTGGAGATTGGGACACAGAAAGACTGTTGCTGAGAGAGAGGTTGGAGTCTGAAGTCAGAAAAAAAGTTAAAGAGAGCAGAGGTTGGAGACTGGGGTTAAGAAAAACTGATACAGAAAGCAGAGTTTGGAGACTGGGGAGCAGAAGGATCCTTACAGTGAGCAGAGTTTAAAGACTGCCGTAAAGAAGGACCGTTAAAGAGAGCAGAGGATGGAGACTGGGGTCGAGAAGGACTGTGGAATAGAGCAGATTTTAAAGACTGGGGTGCAGAAGAACTGTTACAAAGATAAGAGTTTGGATATTAGGGTGCAAATGGCCTGTTACACAGATGAGAGTTATGAGACTGTGTTGCAGAAAGACTGATACAGAAAGCAGAGGTTGAGGATTGGAGTGAAGAAGGACCCTTAAAAAGAATAGAGGTTAAAGACTGTGGTACAGAAGAACTGTTGTGGAGAACAGAGATTTGAGACTTCTGTGAGAAGAGACCATTGCAGAGAGCAGAGTTTGGAGACTGGGGTGCAGAAGGAATGTTACAGAGAGAAGAGTTTGGACACTGGGGTGCAGAAGGATCTAACAGAGAGAAGAGTTTGGAAACTGGGGTGCAGAAGAAGTGTTGAAGAGAGCAAAGTTTGGAGCCTTGGGTGCAGAAGCATCCTTGCATAGAGCAGAGTGTGGAGACTGGGGTGCCGCAGAACTGTTACAGAGAGAAGAGGTCGGAGTCTTGGGTGCAAACGGCTGTTACACCAATCAGAGTTGGGAGACTGGGGTGCAGAAGGACTGTTACAGAAAGCAGAGTTTGGAGACTGGTTTTCAGAAGGATCTTATACAGAGAAGAGATTGGAGACTGAGGTGCAAAAGGACTGTTACAGAGAGTAGATGTAGTAGACTGAGGTGCAGAAAGACCATTGCCTAGAGCAGCGTTTGGAGATTGAGGTGCAGAAGGACTGTTGCAGAGATTAGAGGTTGGAGACTTAGGTGTAGAAGGACTCTTGCAGAGAGCAGAGGTTGGAGATTGGGGTGCAGAAGAACTGCTGCAGAGAGCAGAATTTGGAGACTGAGGTGCAGAAGGACTGTTACAGAGAGCAGAGCTTGAAGACTTGAGTGCAGAAGGACTGATACAGAAAGCAGAGGTTTGAGACTGGGGTGCAGAAGGACCTTTACAGAGAGAAGTTTTTGGAAACTGCAGTACAGAAGTACTGTTACAGAGAGCAGAGTTGGAGACTGGGGTGGAGAAGAACTGTTGCAGAGATCAGATGTTGGAGACTGGGGTGCAGTAGGACTGTTGCAGAGAGTAGAGGTTGGAGATTGGGGTGTAGAAGAACTATTGCAGAGAGTAGAGTTTGGAGACTGGGGTGCAGAAGGACCGTTGCATAGAGGAGAGGTGGGAGACTGAGGTGCAGAAGGATTGTTACAGAGTGCAGAGGTAGAATACTGGGGTGCAGAAGGTTGACCCAGAGAGCAAAGGTTGGAGACTGGGGTAGAGAAGGCCTGTTACAGAGAGCAAAGTTTGGAGACTGAGGTGCTGTAGGATCGTTACAGCGAGCTGAGTTTGGAGACTGAGGTGCAGAAGGACTGTTACAAAGAGCATAGTTTGGAGAGTGGGGTAAAGAAGAACTGTTACAGAGAGCAGAGGTTGGAGACTGGCGTGCAGAAGGCCTGTTATAGAGAGCAGAGGTATGAGACTGAGATGCAGAAGGATTGTTACTAAGAGCAAAGGTTGGAGACTGGGGTTCAGAAGGACAGTTAGAGAGAGCACAGGTTGGAGACTGGGGTGATGAAGAAATGTTGCAGAGAGCAGAGGTTGGAGAGTGGGGTTAATAAAGACTGTTGCAGAGAGGAGAGTTTGGAGATTGTGGTACAGAAGGACTTTTACAGAGAGTAGAGCTTGGAGACTGGGGTGCAGAAGAAATGTCACAGAGAGTACAGTTCGAAAACTGGGGTGCAGAAGGATCTTATAGAGACCAGATGTTGAAGACTGGGGTGCAGAAGGACTCTTGAAGATAGCAGACGTTAAAGACTTGGGTGTAGAAGGACTGTTGCATAGAGCAGATGTTTGAGACTGGGATGAAGAAGGACTGTTTCAGAGAGCAGAGGTTGGACACTGAGGTGCAGAAGGACTGTTAGAGAGAGCAGAGTTTGGAGACTAAAGTGCAGAAGGACCCTAACTGAGAACAGAGTTTGGAGACTGCGGTACTGAAGGACTGTTACGGAGAGCAGAGTTTGGAGACTAGGGTGCAGAAGGACTATTGCAAAGATAAGTATTTGGAGACTGGGGTGCAGAAGAAATGTTGCAGAGCACAGAGGTTGGAGACTGAGTTGCAGAGGGTCGTTGCAGAGAGAAGAGGATGGAGACTGGGGTGCAGCAGGCCTGTTAGAGTAAGCAGAAGTTGGAGACTGGGGTGCAGAAAGATCATAGCAGAGAGCAGAGTTTGGAGACTGAGGTTGAGAAGGATCCTTGCAGAGAGCAGAGATTTGAGACTGTGGTGCAGAATGATCTTAACAGAGAGCAGAGGATGAAGACTGGGGTGCAGAAGGACAGTTACAGAGAGCACAGATGGAGACTGGGGTTCAGAAGAAATGTTGCAGAGAGCAGAAGGTGGAGACTGCGGTGCAGAAGAACTTTTGCAGAGAGCAGAGGTTGGAAACTAGGGTTCAGAAGAACTGATACAGAAAGCAGACGTTGGAGACTGGGGTGCAGAAGTACAGTTACAGAGAACAAAGGTTGAAGACTGCGGTAAAAAAGGACTTTAACTGAGAGCAGATGTTGTAGACTGGGGGCAGAAGGACTGATGCAGAGAACAGAGGTTGGAGACTGGGGTGCAGAAGGACCGTTGAAAAGAGCAGTGTTTGGAGACTGAGGTGCAGATGGATTGTTAGAAAGCAAAGCTAGGATACTGGGGTGCAGAAGTAATGTTGCAGAGAGCAGAAGGTGGAGACTGAGGTGCAGAAGGACTTTTGCAGAGAGTAGAGGTTGGAAACTGGGGTGCAGAAGGACTGTTACAGAGAGCAGAGTTTGGAGACTGGGGTGCAGAATAACTGATATGTAAACAAGGGTTTTGAAACTAGGGTGCAGAAGGACTGTTCCAGAGAACAGAGGTTGGATTCTGGGGTTCAGTAGGACCGTTGCAGGGAGCAGATGTTAAAGACTGAGGTGCAGAACGACTGTTATAGAGAGCAAAGTTTGAAAATTGGGGTGAAGAAGGATCTTACAGAGAGCAGAGGTCGAAGACTGGGGTGCAGAAGGACTGTTGCAGAGAGCTGAGGTTGGAGACTTAGGTACAGAAAGATCATTGCAGAGAGAAGAGATTGGAGACTGGGGTGCATTAGGCCTGTTACAGAGAGCAGAGTTTGGAGACTGGGGTGCAGAAGAACTGGTAGAGAGAAGAGGTTGAAGACTTGTGTGCAGAAGGATTGTTACTGATAACACAGTTTGGAGACTGGGGTGCAGAAGGATCGTTGCAGAGATCAGAAGTTTCGAACTGAGGCTTAGAAGGACTGTTACAGAGAGCAGAGGTTGGAGTTTGAGTTGGAGAAGGACTGTTTCAGAGAGCAGATATTGGATCCTGGGGTGCTGAAAGATCGTTGCAGAGAGCACAGGTTGGAAACTGTGGTGCAGAAGGCCTGTTACAGAGAGCAGAGGTTGAAGACTGAGGTGCAGAATGCCTGTTACAGAGAGCAGAGGTTGGAGACTGGGGTGCAGAAGGATTGTTACAGAGAGCAGACGTTGAATACTGGGGTGCAGAAGGACCATTACAAAGAGCAAAGCTTGGAGACGGAGGTGCAGAAGGACTTTTACAGAGAGCAGAGTTTGGATACTGGGGTTCAGAAGGACTGTTACAGAGAGCAGAGTTTGGAGACTGAGGTGCAGAAGGATCGTTGCAGAGAGAAAAGTTTGGAGACTGGGTTGCAGAAAACCTGTTAGAGAGAGAAGAGTTTGGATACTGGGGTGCAGAATACCTTGTACAGAGAGCAGAGGGTGGAGACTGGGGTGCAGAAGGATAGTTACAGATAGCACAATTTGGAGACTGGGGTGCAGAATTATCGTTGCAGAGAGCAGAGGTTTCAGACTGAGGCTTAGAAGGACTGTTACAGAGAGCAGAGGTTGAAATCTTAGGTGCAGAATAACTGTTACAGAAAGCAGAGTTTGGCAATTGGCGTGCAGAAGGACCATTATAGAGAGAAGAAGTTGGAGACTGGGGTTCAGAAAACCTGTTACAGAGAGCAGATTTTGGAGAATGGGGTGCAGAAGACCTTGTACACAAAGCAGACTTTGGAATCTGAGATGCAGAAAGATTGTTTCAGAGAGCAGAGGTTCGAGACTGGGGTGCAGAAAGACTATTATGGAGAGCGAAGTTTGGAGACTGAGGTGCAGAAGGACTTATACAGAGAGCAGAATTTGGATACTGAAGTGCAGAAGGACTGTTACAGAGAGCAGAGTTTGGAGACTGAGGTGCAGAGGGATTGTTATAGAGAGCAGAGGTTTGAAACTGAAGTGCAGAAGGACTCCTACAGAAAACAGAGGTTGGAAACTGGGGTGCAGAAGGATCATTGCAGAGAGCAGAGGTTGGAGACTGAGGGGCAGAAGGATCGTTGCAGAGACCAGAGGTTTCAGACTGTGATGCAGAAAGATCGTTACAGAGAGAAGAGTTTGGAGACTGGGGTGCAGAAGGACAGTTACAGTAAGCACAGATGGAGACTGGGGTGTAGCAAAAATGTTAGAGAGAGCACAGATGTTACAGAAAGACAGTTAAAGAGAGCACAGATAGAGACTGGGGTGCAGAAAAAATGCAGAGAGCAGACGTTTGAGACTGGGCTCAGAAGGACTCTTACTGAGAGCTGAGGTTAGAGACTGGGGTGAAGAAGAACTTATACAGAAAGCTGACGTTGGAGACTGGGGTGCAGAAGGACCGTTACAGAGAGCAGAGGTTGGAGACTGCGGTACAGAAGGACTGTTACAGAGAGCAGAGGTTGGAGACTTAGGTCCAGAAGGACTGATGCAGAGAACAGAGGTTGGTGACTGGGGTGCAGAAGAACCGTTGCAGAGAGCAGAGTTGGAAACTGAGGTGCAGAAGGATATTTACAGAGAGCAGACGTTGCAGACTTGGGTGCAGAAGGACTGTTGCAGAGAGCAGAGGATGGAGACTGAGGTGACGAAGAATCTTTGCAGAGAGAAGTGGTTTGAGACTGGGTTGCAGAAAGCCTATTACAGAGTGCAGAGTTTGAAGAGTGGGGTGCAGAAGGTCTGTTACAGAGAGCAGAGTTTTGAGCCTGGGGTGCAAAAGCACTGTTACATATAGCACAGTTTCGAGACTGCGTTGCAGAAGGATCTTATAGAGAGCATTATGGAGTCTGAGGTTCAGAAGTTTTGTTACAGAGAGCAAAGTTTGGAAACTGGGGAGTAGAACGATTGGTGCAGAGAGAAGAGTTTTCAGACTGAGGTGCAGAAAAACTGTTGCACAGAGCAGATATTGGATCCTGGGGTGCTGAAGGATCGTTGAAGAGAGCACAGGTTGGAGACTGGGGTGCAGATGGCCTGTTACAGAGAGCAGAGGTTTAAGACTGGGGTTCAGACGGCCTGTTACAGAGAGCAGAGTTAGGAGACTGGGGTGCAGAAAGACTGTTACAGAGAGCAGAGTTTTAAGAATGGGTTTCAGCAGGATCGTACAGAGAGCAGATTTTGGAGACTGAGGTTCAGGAGGACTTTTATAGAGAGTAGAGGTTGGAGACTTAGGAGCAGAAGGACTGTTGTAGAGAGCAGAAGTTTGAGACTGAGGTCCAGAAAGATTCTTACAGAGATCAGAGGGTGGAGACTGGGGTGTAGAAGGAGTGTAAAAGATAGCAGAGTTTGGAGCTTGGGGTGAAGAAAAACTGTTAATGAGAGCAGATGTTGGTGACTGGGGTGCAGAAGGACTGTTGCAGAGAGCAGAGTTTGGAGACTTAGGTGCAAAAGGACTGTTACAAAGAGCAGCGGTCTGAAACTGGGGTGCAGAAGGACCATTGCAGAGAGCAGAAGTTGGAAACTGGGGAGAATAAGGATCGTTGCAGAGAGCAGATGTTGGACACTGGGGTGCAGAAGGACTGTTACAGAGAGCAGAGTTTTAAGCATGAGTTGCAGAAGGATCTTACAGAGAGCAGATTTTGGAGACTGAGGTGCAGAAGGACTTTTACAGAGAGTAGAGGTTGGAGACTTAGAAGCAGAAGGACTGTTGTAGAGAGCAGAAGTTTTAGACTGAGGTCCAGAAAGATTGTTACAGAGATCAGAGAGTGGAGACTGGGGTGCAGAAGGAGTGTAACAGAGAGCAGAGTTTGGAGATTGGGGTGAAGAAAAACTGTTACCAAGAGCAGGTGTTGGAGACTTAGGTGCAAAAGGACTGTTACGAAGAGCAGCGGTCGGAAACTGGGATGCAGAAGGACCATTGCCGAGAGCAGAAGTTGGAACCTGGGGAGAATAAGGATCGTTGCAGAGAGCAGATGTTGGACACTGGGTTGCAGAAAGACTGTTACAGAGAGCAGAGTTTTAAGAATGGGTTACAGAAGGATTTTAAAGAGAGCATATTTTGGAGACTGAGGTGCAGAAGGACTTTTACAGAGAGTAGAGGTTGGAGACTTAGGAGCAGAAGGACTGTTGTAGACAGCAAAGGTTGAAGACTGAGGTCCAGAATGATTGTTACAGAGATCAAAGGGTGGAGACTGGGGTGCAGAAGGAGTGTTACTGAGAGCAGAATTTGGAGATTGGGGTGCAGAAAAACTGTTACGAAGAGCAGAGTTTTGAGACTGTGGTGCAGAAGGATCGTTGCAGAGACCAGTGGTTTGAGACTGGGGTGTAGAAGGACTGTTTCAGAGAGAAGAGGATGGAGACTGGGGTGCAGAAAAAATGTTGCTGTTATCAGTCTCCAGGCTGCTTTTCATTCGATATTATTTGCCATGTTGCTGCAGATTAACAAGCCTGTTTGGGGTGCTCTCAGTCCATTCTCATCATGGTCTCTTTTTATTTGTTTTGTAGCTATAACAACATTGGAAATGAGCAATCAATCATTTGTCACTGAATTCATCTTCTTGAAATTTTCCAAGCACTTCTTGGGATTTTCCAACCACTCCAACCTACAGGGCTGGTTCTTTCTGCTCTTTCTGGTCATTTACCTGACCACTCTCCTGAGGAACATGCTCATAATAGTGACCACCAGGGTCAGTCCTGCTCTCCACACTCCAATGTACTTTTTCCTCAGCAATTTGAGCTTCTTGGACGTCTGCTACACATCCACCACCCTCCCAGTACTGCTGGTTAACTTCTTCTGGGAAAAGAAGGCCATTTCATATGAGGGCTGCCTTTCCCAGATCTTGTCTTGGTGACAAGTGCTGGCACAGAAGGCTTCTTACTGGCTGTGTGGCCAGTATGATGCTCTGTGGACACCTGCCGTCCTCCTCAGTACCCAGTCATCATGAGTGTGAAGGTCTGTGTTGGCCTGGTGACTGGGTCCTGGCTGTGTGGGCTGGTGAATATGGTCACACACACTGTGCTGGCCATCACACTCAATCTGTGTGGGATCCACCAGATCAGCCACTTTCTCTGTGACACCCCATTGCTTCTGAAGCTCTCCTGCTCAGACACCTCTGTCAACGAGTCTGCCCTTCACGTTGTCAGTGCCACCATGGACCTGAGCCCCTGCCTCTTCACTGCAGGCTCCTATGCACTCATCATGGCGGTCATCCTGGGGATTCCCTCTGCCCAGCGCAGGAGGAAGGCCTTCTCCACCTGTGCGTCCTCCCTCACTGTCGTGGTGGTCTTCTATGGAACAGCCAACTTTCACTATGACAGGCCCAGAGAAGGCTGGACGACACCCTGGTCTCTGTGCTCTTCTGTGTGGTGACCCCCATGTTGAAGCCCATCATTCACAGCCTGAGAAGCAACGAGGTCCAGAGTGCCGTCAGGAAGCTGGATGGGAGACAGAGTGTATAGTGTTATTAGAACTAGATGATGGTTTCATTCTAGGAAATGTCTTAGTTGTAGAAATATGTGAACTCTTCAGCAGCAATTACAAGAGCGCTCTATCCATACACAGTGTCTCATTACCACTGTGGTGCCCCTCCAACCAGGGAAAGCACACTGTGCTAAGTATGTGACACATTGTGACCTCACCTGGGTTCTCTGATCCACAGGTATTTTAGAATATTTTTATTACTTTTCTCTCCAAAAAAAACCTATACCCAGAGCAGTCAATTTCCTTTTCTCCAATATTGCAGGTCTAGCCAACACTAATGAATGTGAAGTGCTATGTGCAATGTGACTTTTACTTGCATTTTCCTAACGAATCTTGATTTTAAGTTTTAAATAAACACCATTTATGTGTTTCTCCTTCACATGTGGAAAGACCCATGTATACACTCGAGTTTCTGTGGATATTTTTAATGAAGTAATACCATATACGCCTTTTGGATCTGACTCCTTTCACTTAGGATGTTTGCAATTTTCAGTTATATTGTAGCTTGTATAAGTATTTTAGTTTATTCCTCCTTATTGTGACTGATTTCCATCTTATGAAAATGCCACATTTCTTTGTTCATTTCCCACTGCATAGTAATTTTTACTTTGTGTCTGTGTGGGTGTCGTACTGCAGATTGAACCCGGAGCCTCCTGCACACTAAACAATGTTCTACCACTAAGCCAAAGCCCAACACTTTTAAAAAATTTGTTTTGAGACAGGGTCTTGCAAATTTGCCCAGGTTGTCCCTGAATTTGTGATCCTCCTGCCTCAGCTTCTTGAGTAGCTAGATTACAGACCTGACTGGTCATTTTCACTTTTTGACTAATATGAATAAGATTCGTATATATAATATGAACATTATATATAATATGAACATTATATGAACATTCATGTACAAATCATTGGTGGACAACTTTTTTATTTATCATGAGTTTGTAAGTAGGAGTGGAAGAGGTGGATCGTTAACTCCATATTTAACTTTCTGAAGAAGTTCCAGATCATTTTCAGACCAGTGGAACCAGCTTACCTTATTATTAAGAGTGGTGAATAAAGCTTCTGATTTCCTCACTCCCTTAACAACACATCATTATCATTCCTTTTATTGTGACGACCCTGGAATGTGTGAAGTGCTTCATTAAATGTGCTTTAGCTTTTCCTTTCCCTGATGGCTAATCATTCTAAGATCTTTTAGGAGTACTGTTAATGTGTCTCTTCTAAGCATGAGGAAAACCCCATTGTATTATGAAACATTTTAAGTTTTAGAGACTTACATCTTTATCTAATACTTTTATTTATATTTTTGTGCAGTAAAATACTACAAGACTTTCAAGCTTATTGACTTTTCTCCATCTGTTCCTGAAAGAGCTGTTTGATGACTCTTTTTTTCCCCTACTTTTAAACTCCATAGCAAACAATGTCTTCACCAGGTCAATAGCATCAGCAGAATCATAAAATTAAGGGGCACAAAGTCATACAGGGTTTGGTAAGGGATCAGCCCTTAGCAGGAGTGGATCAGCTGAAGATAGTGAGGATGCTTTTAATATTGTGGCATCTGATATCTGTCCATCTGGCAAAGTATGTAACATGAAGGAAAAACTTCATATGCCGTGCAAAATCCATCCCAATAAGTGTACACCCACCCTGACCCCTTCTCTCCCTAGTGAGAAGGGAAGGCAGTCTTGAGGTTTCAGCCACCCACAACTTCTTAGCAGAAATCTCACTCTGAACTTCGATCACCCACATCCCAGAAGAGAGAGGACGCTGATATTCTCGCTACATGCTGGGAACAGTTGATTGCCAAGACATTAATGAATCCAACAGCAAATTAACTGCTCTCCATTGTTGCAGTTGAACTCAAGCCGTTGCCCTTCGAGCTGTGTTTGCACACTGAGAAGTCCCAGAGCAGCTGCAGAGGAAAGGCACAATGCATACTCCCAACAGGTCGTCCCCAGACCTCTATAAATGTCCATCAAAGGAAAATGAATTGTGAGAGATCAGAGGATTTTGACTTCTTCATGAGGCCACAGATACATGACAGGCAGCTCTAAGAATAACAGGTCCGTTTCCTGGTGAATGGAGACCAACAGCCAGTTTTACCAAGAGCTTTCTTTGCAGCCCAGGTGCTAGTATGGAGAGCAGCAAGGGCCACACAAAAACCAGAAATCTACTCCTTTCTGTGAGAGTTGCTGGTAAGTAGTTTATTTATCATCACAATTTTCAAAAACACTATCCCAGAATCAGGATATACCTACACCTTAAAAACATATTACAGAATATTGTACATATTTTCATCACCATTTTGAGGCATTTATGTAATGACCTATCATAACACCTTTTCTATGTGTGTCTAAGTTTCCACAATACTACTTGTATTGCCAGAGTAGAAATAACTTCAGAGGTTATCACAAAACCTGAGGGATTTAGCATGATGCCTCCAGTACTGGAAGAAAACCCAAAACATAACCAGAAACCCTGGGATGCCTAAATTCCTTAAGTGAGAAGATGTGTGTGGAAAATTACTTATGGTAAACAATAGATAATGCTAAGTGTTAATTCTCTGCTTTTGATGAGCAGGACAGAAAGAAATAATTTTTAGGGAGAAAGTATAGGGACACATTCCCATTATGATACAATATAGCATAACAATAGACCTACCAAAATATCTGTTTAAATAAAAATCATTATTGTAGAAGAAGTTATGTTTAGAAACGTATTCATTCACTTACTAGGGGTTTCCATCTTTATCTTACAACACCTAGATGCTTGGGAAGGGGAGTTGCAAGCAATTTATTAACTGTAATAAATCCCTGAAGCTTGTGAGTAATCTACTTCATACACAACCCCCCTCATTTAGAAATATTATATTTTGGGGTCACTCATAAGTGACTTCATTCTCGGTCACCTGACTTTGAGATGACTGATTGGGAAAGAATGTTGCAGAGCTGCTTGTTCTGTGGGAACTGAGCCGATGGTATCCATAAGGGATATGTTTAGGAGACAGGAGACACTGAGTTCCTCAGAAGCCGTTGGGCTATGCTGCCTCACTTATGCCCACAGAGGCTTTATTTTTCTCAGCAAGATATCTGCACCAGAACCACTGAACACAAATGTCCTCTCGCCTCTGTCAAGTCTCTGTTAGATCCCTTAGGTCCCACACAGTACCGTCTTTAAAGAATCTTTTAAAAACTCTGCTCCATGGATGTACTTGACAGACCTTCTTCATTCTTCAAACCTTTACTGAGTGCACATTTACACAAGGTGTTGCCCTAGTGTTTAGAACACAATAGAGAGGCCCAACTAGAACCTGGAGGAACGCATATTCAAGATGAAATGAGGGGCTTTGACAAGTATTAAGTGCTCCATTCCCAGAGCTGCCCAAGCAAACAATAAGGGAATATAATGATAATTTGTAGATTACATAGAATTGTTACCAAGTTTCCTGCACATATTGAGTTCATCTTCCCATTAGATTGTAAGTTGGTTGAAAGACAGTGTCGGAGACCAGCTCCAACAGGAGGTCTCAGGAGACGAACGGATGGTGAGGAGTCGGCGAAAGAGGGGGTGGAGAAGCAACACAGACACCAAAGTGAAGGTGTTGATCCCAATATTTACTTGTGAAGTTGATCATATATACTTTTCATTTTGGCAGGCTTACAGTACTTTGTGGTTACAAAACAGGAATCATTATTCAAACAAAACAAAATATTACATAGATACAATTAGAAGGAAGATTGTATCTTGGCTTATGCATAAGCAAGCATTTGTACTTTCAGTTCTAGTTTTGCTTTGACCTGCTTCTGCTTAGTTACTTTTAATAATAGTTACAAATGTCCCAAACTATTGGCCTATACCTTGACTATTCTTTCTTGACTTACTGACTGGAACCGGTGCCATGGTTACGGCAAGTAGTTGATTTGTTATTATTTGTAATCAAACAAAAGTAAGAGCACAAACCATTGTGCACAGGAACAAGAACAAGTTGCCCAGTACTAAGCACTAATCTATCTACTTAACATTAATTTTTCTTCTCTAGATTTTAATTTAATTTCTCAAAAACTTCATTGACTGTAATACAGGGAGTTTTTCTTTAGACATTAACAATTTAAACTCCAAGCTGAATCATGGCATTTAGAGCAAACAGATCTATGCTTTAGAAGTAGTTGCATTAATTGGGAAACTCATGATTTTTCCTTTATACTTAATGGTCATATGAGAAATCAAAACTATACTTCTTAAAGGAATACAAAAACAAATCAGCCCATTCTCAGAAACATACTGCGCTCCTCCAGAGGATGGACGCCTTGCGCCATCCACCTCAGTAGGGCCTTGCCATTGCCTGAGACAGGGGAGGGGCACAGCAGGACAGGGATCATATCTTATCCTCTTTGGGTTTCTTAGTAGATCTGGCTTAGGACAAAATTAGACCCTGTATAGGAACAAAATTGGTTTGAATTGAAACTAACCACTACCAAGAAAAGAAATTTTAAAATCCTAAAGGAAAAAGAGAATTTATTATTTCGAAGAATTTTATAACTAGAAGGCTCTGAGATATCATAAAATGTAATAATTTTTCTTCCCTTTCTCCTTTATGCTAGAAAAAGCACAGGTGAAATCAAAAGAACTGAAAGAGCTGGCACAGTGGTGCACGCCTGTAACCCAGCAGCTCAGGAGGCTGAGGCAGGAGGATAGTGAGTTCAAAGACAGCCTCAGCAAAAACAAGGCACCAAGAAACTCAGTGAGACCCTGTCTCTAAATAAAATATAAAATAGGGCTGGGGATGTGGCTCAGTGTTCAAGCCCCTGAGTTCAATCTCCGGTAACTTCCCCCCTACACCCCGGCCCCAAAAAAACAAAACTGAAAGAGATGTTAAATGCTGAATTTAGTGCTGAATCTCCAAGACAGGAGGGAGGCTTCTTCCTGGTGAATTTGTTAAGATTTTAAACCTACCAGTTAGGGGTAAGGGCATCCCTGCATGTTAGGTGAAAAAGCCCAGTCTTCTCCAAAGTGTGTCCTTAGACCAGCATCACTGGGAACACTTGGAACTCACTGACTGAGGCCAACTGTTCTGCACAATGACCTCTGATCTTTCCCTAGGCTCCAAGCACCCACACCACATTGAAGGATATGAGGACAGCTCTGGGCCAGGCCAGATAGCTCATAGATTTCACAGTAATAAATTCACATTGCCACAAGCACCTGAAAGCATTCAGATATTTTTTCTGTATAAATTGACCTTGTACTCTGTGTGTGTGTGTGTGTGTTTCTGTGTGTGCGTGTGTGTGTGTGTGTGTGTGTGTGTGTGTGTGTGTGTGTGTTTGTTAAGCAATTTACTGGGCTACATGAAAATTGGATTTAAAAATTTTAATCATTGCTTGTGCTATTGAGATCAAATAGGAATCATTGTTTCCCTGATGTGCATAAGGGTTTTCATGATCACACCACCATTCTTCCTCGTTTTGGTCATGCCCATTTTTTTTTTTTTTGTTTGAGGAAATGAATTCCTAAGGTTAGTCAGCAAAACATTTCATTTATTGCCAAAGCAAAAAAAAAAAAAAAAGTTCTTCTTTTAAGACTCTAGACTTATTTATTTTATTTTGTTTATATTTAGATTTTAAAATTAGTTGTGCTTAACTGAAGCACCAACTTTCTATTGAAATTTAAATACTTTAAGCTTCTTAAGGCCCTGAGATTTGGAATTTTAATGAAAGCTGTGTTGGCCTATTAATCATGTGCAATGAATTATTAGAACCAAAGACAAGAATGTCTGGTCATTGAAGATAATAAGACAGTTTACTAATATATGGTATTATCATCAGGTAACAAAGTATCACTACAAATAAGATTTATTACATGATAACTTTTATGAGTCAATTTCTTTTTTGTTTCTTAAATCATAATTGTTAATACATATTAAATGTACAAATTCATGTACATTATGCAAATTAAAGGGATTCATTGATGTTTCCCTACTTGCATTAATATATTGTGCATTAATTTCAATTATTTTTTCTGTAAAATGGCGATAATAGGTTATCTGATAGCATGTTATGTAAACCAAATAAGTTAATGCATGTAAAATCTTATAGGCATTTAATAAGTGTTAGGTATTTTTATCTAATGTGTGTCTCTATTCGTTACTCAATTTGAAAAATCCTGATTGGATTCAGGTGTGTAAAAATTCATCTTTTCAAAGAAATTCACTGAGTTCTGTTAGAATGGATTATCCGAAATTCAATCTAATTTTTACAGAAAACATGCCACTTTTAAACTACATTAAACAAGTTTTTTAAAGTCAGGCATTTATGTGTATTGAAGCAATCTAAGAAGACTCACACTCAAATTATTTTTCGACGAAATATGCCCTAGATGATTATGATGATTATGGTTATTATTATTGCAGAGCAGAGGGTTTATAATTAAGTTGATCTAATTCCTATGCTGCATTATATAAGTTCTAAGGAGCAAGTACATATTGTGTTACAAAGTGTCATTCTTGAGTTATGATTCTTAATAATGGATTCTTATGGTGACCATGATGATGATTCAATCTAATGCCCTACATTAATAAAGAGCATAGAGGATAAGGAAAATTGTTTGTGTATCATCCTTCACCCTACCCCACACCCGTGACCTACAAGAAATTAGCCAGTAAAACCAAGGAAAAACTTATATGTAGATATAATTATATAAACATACATTTGGAGATTTTTTTAATTCCCCATGAAATTGTCCCTCCTGAACTGACCTTTATATATAAGACCTTTACAATAGCAGTATGCACAACGTCAGAGATTGTATTTTTAAATCCCTGAACATTTACGTTTAGTTTTCCCTTTTACACATCCACAGACCATGTACCAATTTCCCATAGTAAAATCTGCTGGAACTGCCTTCTATGTGGAATTTTATTTCTTTTTCTGAAAACATCTAGATATCTACTTATAAAAGAGATTGTCATACTGATCTTTTTGATACGGGAAGTTAAAAGAAAGTACATGTCACTGATTTCTAAATGACTTGAAGTTCATCCAGGTAGTTGATAGAGAAAACAGAGAACGTAAGAAATGTCAAGTACATGTAGCTTCCAGCTCCATTTCAAAGTTGATTTATTGTAAATCAATGCTAATAATATAACCTCTTGTTTAGGAAAATTACTTAGAGAAAGCGATACCTACAACTTAACTATATAGTGTGGTGTTTTTAGTCATTTCTGGATAAACATTTACTACAATTTTCGTGAACACCAAGTATCACAAGAATCCCTACTTTCTCTATTTCCTTCTCTACTTTCTCTATTCTCCTGGCGGATTTCATATTCACCCTTTGCTGTAACAGTTGCCTTCAAGACAATGACTCCCAAATCCACACCTGCAGTTCTAGGCTCTCTGTGAAGGGCATTTCCACGTGATTATCCCACAGATAACTCACATTCAACATTACTCAAATCAAATCCACCAAAGCCTCCTCTACATCTGCTATTCCTCACATATTCCTGTTTTCCTGAGTGATCCCACCAGCTAGCCAGCCTGCCCAAACTGATTTGTTGTCTTTACCGTGTCCTCTTCAACTAGGACTTTAAAGTTCTCCATATCCTTCTCCATGAGGGCTTCAGAGATTTTCTCCCACCTTCAACACAGCACGTCTTCAGATACAGACCACTTCATTTTCATCTTGTTTTAGCACTCAGATCGCTCTTTTGAACTAAACAGGTGTGTCTAAAACCTGGGGAACCAGGTTTCACAATTATCGACCCCTGCTCCTTGGACTCACACGCACAATTCCATGAGTGGGTCTATCTGCGTGTTCTAGACCTAGATATCTGATGATTTTCTAAAACCCAGTCTATCTCCCTCCAGATGTCCCTGTTTTCAGTCTGCACTCACCTGAAAGAGATTTATGGTCTCCTATTGTTAATACTCTGCAATCATTGATGTCCATACTCATACCCAAGCCTGGCTTCCAGTGACACACCTTGGCTCTCTGGTGGCCCATGGCATGGTGGGGGGTGGGACGTTTTCCGAGGTTTCTATTGCCAAGTACCTTGCTTAGAAATCAGGCCTGACACAGCTTCACAGAGCCTTGTCCCGGCCCCATAGGCTGATACACTGCCACCTCCCCTAAAGTAGCAGGCTTTTCAGAATTACCCAGGGCTTGGCAGCATTTACTGGTACTATCTCACCAGCCCCTTGAAGCCTAGCTGGAGTATCCATAGAAACAGGGTACATCTCTATGGAAATGGGCTCCCTCCTCCCACCCCAGTGTGATGCAGCTCTCAGAGACGCTCAATCTTGAGGGTCTTTCCATTTATAGCAATTAGAATAACCAAGTGTTCTGAGCTTGCTGAGCCTTAGATGGCAGATTACTGCTATATTTTTTGAGATTTCTGCCATCAATGTTGCCTGAGAATCCAACTTGCCATCCCACTAACTATAAGACAGTGTTCTCAGTCAAGACCAATCCCACAACCAATAACACACACACACACACACACACACACACACACATACACACACACACACACACAAACACACACACACACGCACACGCCCATCCATCATGGTGAGCAAGGCTTTGTATCTGTGATACAGACTGAATGCACCCACCAATCACATTCACTGCTTCAAACAGATCGTCATCTGGAAACAACTGATGTCACTTGTAAAATGTGATATGTCCTGGACTATCACTGTGGTAAAAAAGAAGTAGAGAAATGCAAAAAATGGGAGAAAATACTTAACCTCTTAGAGACCTAAAAAAATATTTAGATGTGGTTCCAACCAATCCTGAGTTAAAAATCATCTTGAAAAAATGCTTTCACTTCTATTTATCAATTTACTTACTTACCTACTTACCTACCTATGTCAGTACTGGGGATTGAACAAAGTGGCACTCTACCATGTTGGATGGCGTGTTATGTGACCCCTTCCCTGGCCTCACATCTGGATCTGGAGAAGTGCCTGGAGCACCAGCCTTCGCCAAGGCCTCGTGGACATGCGTTCAGAAGGCAGCACCAGATCCTTGTGAAACCCGCAGCTGCTGTCCTCGGCAGCCTGGGAAGACATTAACAGATGGCATCGTTGAAATGGGCTCCCTGATTTCAGTGAGAATAAGGGGACCCTGAAGTAGAAGAGGCCATGTGGTTGAGCAGTGATCAGAACATTCGAATCTGTAGAGATTTTTGACAGTGGTAAATGATCGTGGTATTTATAGATGGGAAAAAATGGGCACCCTCCTAGAATAGTGCCTGTCCCATGTAATGTGAAACTCTTCTTTTCACACTTCATTGGTGCATTGTAGTGGTACATAATGGTGGAATTTGCTGAGACATATTTGAACATGCACACAAAATAACCGTAAACTTTGGCCAATATCATTCCAATATTTCCCTTTTTCTCACCTCCTCCCCTGGTGCCTTGACTCTACTGATCTTCTTTCAACTTTCATGATGAGACTCCCTTCCAAACTTTCCTTCGTTTTCCCCCTCTAGCATTAACAGAGGAAAAACATACGGCCCTTAAGTTTATGAGTTGCTTATTTCCCTTAATGTTCTGAAGATCCATCCATCTTCCAGCATGACATAATTTCGTTCTTCTTTATGGCTGAATGAAATTCCAGTGTGCATATACCAGATGTTCTTTATCCATTCGTCCACTGATGTCACCTCGGCTGGTTCATGGGCATGTATGTGTCATTATAGTATGATGACTTCGATCCGCTGTGATGAATACCAAGCAGAGGTAGAGCTGGGTCGCAGGGTGGTCCATGGCTACTCCTGAGGAGCCTCCATCCCGATTTCCGTGGTGGTTGTGCTGATTTACATGCCAACCAACAGGGTGAGAGTGCTCCTTTTTCTCCAATTCTCTTCTTGTCACACTCATTTCTGTTTGTATTCTTGGTGGTTGCCTTTGTCACTGAAGTGAGATGAAATCTCAGGTAGTCTTTACTTGCAAGTATTTTCATATATTTGTTGGCCACTCACATATTTTCTTCTAAGACGTGTCTGCTTAGTTCATTTAGTTTCCCATTTGGTAATTGGGTTTTTTGATAATTGGGTTATTAATTAATTGTGGGTTTGATGTTAAGTTTTATGAGTTCTTTATTAACATTCTGAATATTTATCCTCTTTTAGAAGAGCACCTCATAAAGATTTTCTCCCTTTGTCTCTTCATATTCTAATTGTCTCCTTTGCTGGGCAGAACCTTCTTAATTTGATGCCATCTTATTAAGTAACTTTTGGTGTTATCTCTTGAGCTTTAGCATCCTATTGAGAAAGTCATTGCCTCTGCCTGTAGGTTGGAGTATTCACTTTGTTTTTTCCTATAAACTGCATAATTTCTGGTCTAGTGCCTGGGTCTTTAATGCATTTTGAGTTGATTTTTTGCAGGGTGAGCGATAGTTCAGGTCTCATTCTTCTGCATTTGGACAGGGGTGTAGAAGGACTGTTTCAGAGAGTAGATGTTAAAGACTGGGATGCAGAAGAACTGTTGCAGAGAGCAGAAGTTGGAGACTGAGGTGCAGAAGGACTGTTACAGAAAGCAGAGTTTGGAGACTGGGGCGCACAAGGATCATTGCAGAGAGCAGAGTTTTCAGACTGAGGTGCAGAAAGACTTTTGCAGAGAGCAGATGTTGGAGACTGGGGTTCAGAATGACTGTTGCAGAGAGCAGAGGTTGGAGAATGGGGTGAAGAATAATCGTTGCAGAGAGCAGAGGTTGGAGACTGGTGTGAAGAAGGACTGCTACGGAAAGCAGAGTTTGAAGACTTGCTGGCAGAAGGATCTTACAGAAAGCAGAGTTTGGAGACTGAGGTGCAGAAGGACTGTAACAGAGAGCAGAGTTTGGAGACTGTGGTGCAGAAGGACTGATACAGAAAGCAGAGGTTGAGACTAAGGTGCAGAAGGAAAATTACAGAGTGCAGCAGTTGGAGGCTGCGGTACAGAAGGACTGTTACAGAGAGCAGAGATTGGTAATTGGGGAGCAAAAAGAATGTTTCAGAGAACAGAGGTTGGAGACTGGGTTGCAGCAGGACCATTGAAGAAAGCAAAGGTTGGAGACTGGGTTGGAGAAGAAATGTTACAGAGAGCAGAGTTTGGAAACTGGGGTGCAGAAAGACCTTACAGCGAACAGAGGTTGGAGACTGGGGTGGAGAAGAAGTGTTAAGGAGAGGAGACGTTGGAGACTGGGGTGAAGAAGGATCATTTCAGAGAGCAGAGGTTTGAGACTGGGGTGCAGAACGATGGTTGCAGAGAGCAGAGTTTGGAGATTGAGGTGCAGAAAAACTGTTACAGAGAGCAGAGTTTGAAGAGTGAGGTGTAGAAGGATCGTTGAAGACAGCAGAAGTTGGAGACGTAGTTGCAGAAGAATCATTGCAGAGAGCGTAGGTAGAGTCTGGGCTGCAGAAGGATCCTTACAGAGAGCAGAGGTGGGAGACTGGGGTGCAAAAGGACTGTTACAGAGATAACAGGTTAAAGCCTGGGGTACTGAAGGAATGTTGCAGAAAGCAGAGTTTGGAGACTAGGGTGCAGAAGGACTGTTGCAGAGAGCAGAGTTTGGAGACTGAGATGAAGAAGGACTGTTACACAGAGAAGACGTTGGAGATTTGTTTGAAGAATTATGATACAGAAAGCTGAGGTGGGAGCCTGGGGTGCAGAAGGAACGTTAAAGACAGTAGAGGTTAGAGACTGGCGTGCAGAAGGACTGTTTCAGAGAGCAGAGTTTGGAGACTGGGTTGCAAAATACCTGCTAAAGTGAGCAGAGGTTGGAGACTGGGTTGTAGAAGGACTGTTATAGAGAGCAGACTTTTGAGGCTGGGTTTCAGAAGGACTTTTATAGAGAGCAGAGTTTTGAGGCTGGGTTGCAGAAGGAACCTACAGAAAGCAGAGGTTGGGGACTGAGGTGCAGAAGGACCATTACAGACAACAGTGTTTGGAGACTGCAATACAGGAGGACTGTTACAGAGAGCAGAGTTTGGAGACTGGAGTGGAGAAGAACTGTGTCAGAGATAAGACGTTGGAGACTGGTGTGCAGAAGAACTATTGAAGTGGGTAGAGTTAGATGACTGAGATGCAGAAAGACCGTTACAAAGAGCAGAGTTTAGAGACTGGGGTGCAGAAGGATTGTTACAGAGAGCAGAGTTTGGCGACTGGGGTGCAGTAGGATTATTGCAGAGAGCAGAGGTTGGAGACTGGTGTGCAGAAGGATCGTTGCAGAGAGCAGAGATTAAAAACTAGTTTGCCGAAGGACTGCTACACAGAGCAGAGGTTGAAGAATGGAATTTAGAAGGACTGTTGCAGAGAGCAGAGTTTGGAGACTGTGGTGCAGAAGGACTGTTGCATATAGCAGAGGTTGGAAACTGGGGTGAAGAAAGACTGTTGCAGGAAGCAGGTGATGGAGACATGGGTTCAGAAGGACTTTTGCAGAGAGTAGAATTTGGAGACTGAGGTTTAGAAGGACTGTTGCAGATAGCAGAGGTTGGAGACTGGGTACAGAAGAGCTGTTACAGAGAGCAGAGTTTGGAGACTGGGCTACAGAAGAATATTACATAGAGTAGAGTTTAGAGACTGTTGTGCAGAAGGATTTTTACAGAGAGCAGAGGTAGGCCACTGGGGTGCAGTAGGATTATTGCAGAGAGCAGAGGTTGGAGACTGGTGTGCAGAAAGACTGTTGCAGAGAGCAGAGTTTGGAGACTGGAGTGCAGAAGGACTGTAATAGAGAGCAGATGTTATAGACTGACATGCGGAAGGACTGTTACAGAGAGCAAAGGTTGGAGACTGGGGTGCAGAAAGACTGATACAGAGAGCAGAGTTTTGAGACTGGGGTGCAGAAGGCTGTTACAAAGAGCAGAGGTTGGAGACTGAGTACAGAAGGGCTGTTACAGAGAGCAGAGTTTGGATACTGGGTTGCAGAAAAATATTACGTAGAGCAGAGTTTGGAGACTGCGGTGCAGAAGGATTGTTAGAGACAGCAGAGTTTGGCTACTGGGGTGCAGTAGGATTATTGCAGACAGTAAAGGTTGGAGTCTGCTGTGCAGAAGGATCGCTGCAGAGAGCAGAGCTTGGAGACTTGGGTGTAGAAGAACTGTTGCAGAGAGCAGATGTTGCAGACGGGGATGCAGAAGGATCGTTGCAGAGAGCAGAGATTGGAAACTGGGTTGCAGAAGGACTTCTACACAGAGCAGAGGTTGAAGACTGGCGTGTAGAAGGACTGTTACAGATGGCAAAGTTTGGAGACTGGGGTGCAGAACGACTGTTATAGAGAGCAGATGTTAAAGACTGAGATGCAGAAGAACTGTTACAGAGAGCAGAGGTTGGAGACTTGGGTGCAGAAGGACTGATACAGAAAGCAGAGGTTGGAGACTTGGGTCCAGAATGAACCTTACAAAGAGCAGAGGTTGGAGACTGCTGTACAGAAGGACTGTTACAGAGAGCAGAGTTTGGAGACCAGGGTACATAAGGACTGTTTCAGAGTACAGAGGTTGGAGAATGGGATGTAGAAAGACTGTTTTTGAGAGTAGATGTTATAGATTTGGATCCAGAAGAACTGTTGCAGAGAGCTGAAGTTGGAGACTGGGGTGCAGAAGGATTGTTGCAGAGAGCAGAGGTTGGAGACTGGGGTGAAAAAGGACTGATACAGAAATCAGAGTTTGGAGATTGGGGTGCAGAAGGATCTTACAGAGAGCAGAGTTTGGAGAGTGGGATGCAGAGGAACTGTTGCACAGAGCAGAGGTTGGAGACTGGGGTGCAGAAGGACAGTTACAGAGAGCAGAGTTTGGAGACTGCATGGCACAAGGATCTTACATAGAGCAGAGGTTGGAGACTGAGGTGCAGAAGAAATGTTGCCGAGAGGAATGGTTGGAGACTGGGGTGCAGAAGGATTTTTGCAGGAAGCAGAGTTTGGAGACTGACATGCTGAAAGACTCTTGCAGACAAATAAGTTTGGAGAGTTGGGTGCAGAAGGACCGTTGCAGAGAGGAGATGTCGGAGACTGAGGTTAAGAAGGATTGTTACAGTGAGCATTGGTTGCAGACTGGGGTGAAGAAGGACTGTTACGGAGATCAGAGTTAGGACACTGGGGTGCAGAAGGATCTTTCAGAGAGAAGAGGTTGGAGACTGCGGTACAAAGGAACTGTTGCACAGAGCAGAGGGTTGAGACTGGGGTGCAGAAGGACTGTTACAGTGAACAGAGTTTGGAGACTGGGTTGCAGAAAGATGTTACATAAAGCAGAGTTTGGAGACTGAGGTGCAGAAGAAATGATACCCAGAGCAGAGTTTGGAGACTGGGGTGCAGAAGGACTGTTGCCGAGAACAAAGGGTGGAGACTGTGGGACATAAGGACCGTTTCAGAGAGAAGAGAATGGAGACTCGGGTGCAGAAGGACTGTTACAGAGAGCAGAGGTTGGAGACTGAGTTGAAAAATAACTGTTTTAGAAAGCAGAATTTAGAGACTGTGGTGCATATAGATCCTTGCAGAGAGCAGGGTTTTTAGACTGATGTCAGTAGGACTGTTGCAGAGAGCAGAGGTTTGAGACTGGGGTGCAAAAGGATCATTGCAGAGAGCAGAGGCTATAGACTGGGGTACAGTAAGACCATTGCAGAGGTCAGTGTTTCGGAACTGAGGTGCAGAACGATTGTTACAGAGTACAGAATTTGAATACTGGGCTGCAGAAGGACTGTTGCAGAGAGCAGAGGTTGGAAACTGGGGTTTAGAAAGACTGTGACAGAGAGCAGAGGTTAGAGACTGGGGTGCAGAATTTCTGTTACAGAGAGCGGAGTTTGGAGACAGGGTTGCAGAAGGATCTTACAGAGAGCAGAGGTTGGAGACTGAGGTGGAACAGGACTCTTACAGAGAGCAGAGTTTGGAGACTGGGGTGCAGAAGGATCGTTGCAGAGAACCGAGTTTTCAGACTGAGATGCAGAAAGAATATTGGATATTACAGATGTTGGAGACTGGGGTGCAGAAGGATCTTAGTAGACATCAGAGGTTTGAGACTTCGGTGCAGAAGGACTGTTACAAAGAACAGAGGTTAAAGACTGCGGTGCAGAAGGACCATTGCAGAGAGCAGATTTGGAGACAGAGATTAAGAAGGATTGTTACAGAGAGCAGAGGTTGGAGTCTGCGGTGCAGAAGGACTGTTGCAGATAGCTGAGTTTGGAGAATGGGGTTAAGAAGGACTGTGGCAGGGAGCAGGTTTTGGAGACTTAAGTGCAGAAAAACTGTTGCAGAGAGCAGAATTTGGAGACTGAGTTGCAGAAGGACTGTTACAAAGAGCAGAGGTTGGAGACTGGTGTTCAGAAGGACTGATATAGAAAGCAGAGGTTGGAGACTGGGATGCAGAAGGACCGTTGCAGACAGCAGAGTTCGAAGACTGCAATAAAGGAGGACTGTTACAGAGAGCAGAGGTGGAAGAATCATTTATTGAAGAACTGTTTCACAGTGCAGATGTTGGAAACTGGGGTGCAGAAGGACAGTTTCAGAGAGCAGAGGTTGGAGACTGCAGTACAGAAAGACTGTTATAGAGAGCTGAGGTTGGAGACTGGGGAGTAGAAAGACGGATGCAGCGAACAGATGTTGGAGACTAGGTTGCAGCAGGACCGTTGAAGAAAGCAGAGGTTGTAGACTGGGTTGGAGAAGGACTGTTGCACAGAGCAGATGTTGGAGACTGGGGTGCATAAGGATCTTTGCAGAGAGCAGAGGTTGGAGACAGGGGTGCAGAAGGACGGTTACAGAGAGCAGAAGTTGGATTCTGAGGTGCCGAAAAACAGTTACAGAGAGCAGAGTTTGGAGACTGGGGTGCAGAAGGATCGTTGAAGAGAGCAGAAGTTGGAGACTGAGTTTCAGAAGAATCATTGAAGAGATCAGAGGTGGAGACTGGGCTGCAGAAGGATCATTACAGAGAGCAGAGTTGGGAGACTGCGGTGCAGAAGGACTGTTACAGAGAGCACAGGTTGGAGACTCAGGTGCAGAAGGAATGTTACAGAAAGCAGAGGTTGGAGACTGGGGTGTAGAGGGACTGTTGCAGAGAGAAGAGGTTGGAGACTGAGATGCCGAAGGACTGTTACACAAAGCAGACGTTGGAGACTGGTGTGAAGAATTATGATACAGAAAGCAGAGGTGTGAGACTGGGGTGTAGAAGGACCATTACAGAGAGCAGATTTTGCTGACTGGCGTGTAGAAGGAGTGTTTCAGAGAGCAGAGTTTGGAGACTGGGGTGCATAAGACCTGCTACAGAGAGCAGAGGTTTGAGACTGGGTTGCAGAAGGATCTTACAGAGAGGAATGGTTGGTGACTGTGGTGCAGGACGAATGTTACAGAGAGCAGTGATTGGAGACTGTGGGGTAGAAGGATAGTGCAGAGAGCAGAGGTTTCAGACTGTGGTGCAGAAGGACTGTAACAGAGAGCAGACGTTGGAGACTGAAGTGAAGCAGGACTCTTACAGAGAGTAGAGTTCGGTGACTGAGGTGCAGAAGGACTGTTACAGAAAGCAGAGGTTGGAAATTGGGGTACAGAGGGACCGTTACAGAGTGCAGAAGTTGGAGACTTTGGTGAAGAAGGACTGTTGCAGAGAGCAGAATTTGGAGACAGAGGTGCAGAAGGACTGTTGAGGAGAGGAGACTTTGAGACTAGGGTGCAGAAGGATCGGTGCAGAGAGCAGAGGTTGGAGACTGGGGTGGAGAAGGCATGTTACGGAGAGCAGAGTGTGGAGAAGGGCTCCAGAAGGACTGTTACAGATCACAGAGTTTGGAGACTGGGTTGAAGAAGGATCTAACAAAGACCAGATGTTGGGGACCCAGGTGCAGAAGGACTGTTACAGAGAGTAGGAGTTTGGAGACTTAGGTGCAAAACGATCATAGCAGAGAACAGAGTTTTAAGACTGAGGTGCAGAAGGACTGTTGCAGAGACCACAGGTTGGAGACTGGGGTGCAGAAGGACTGTTGCAGAGAGCAGAGGTTGGAGACTTGGGTGCAGAAGGCTCGTTATAGAGAACAGACTTTGGAGACTGGGGTCCAGAAGGCCTGTTACGGAGAGGAGAGTTAGGAGAAGTGGTGCAGAAGGACTGTTAGAGAGGGCAGAGTTGGGAGACTTGGTTGCAGAAGGATCGTAGAGAGAGCAGACGTTGGAGAGTGAGGTGTAGAATGATCGTTGCAGAGAGATGAGTTTTGAGACTGGGGTGCAGAAGACCTGTTAAAGAGAGCAGAGGTTGAAGACTGGGGTTCAAAAGGAGTGTTATAGAGAGCAGAGTTAGGAGACTGTGTGGCAGAATTATCTTACAGAGAACAGAGTTTGGAGACTGAGGTGCAGGAGGACTGTTACAGAGAGCAGTGGTTGGAGACTGGGGTTCTAATGGATCATGCAGAGAGAAGAGGTTTCAGGCTGAGGTGTAGATCGACTGTTACAGAGAGCATAGGTTTGAGACTGAGGTACAGAAGGACTGTTACAGAGAGCAAATTTTGGAGACTGTTGCAGAAGGATCTTACATAGAGCAGAGTTTGGAGACTGAGGTGCAGAAGAACTGTTACAGAGAGCAGATGTTGAAGTCTGGGGTGCAGAAGGATTGTTGGAGAGAGCAAAATTTTCAGACTGAGGTGCACAAGGACTTTTGCAGAGAGCAGATGTTGAAGACTGGGGTGCAGAATGTTCGTTGCAGAGAGCAGAAGTTGGAGACTGTAGTACAGAAAAACTGTTGCAGAGAGCAGAGGTTGGAGACTAGGGTACACAAAAAGTTTTTCAGAGAGCAGATGTTGGATACTTTTGTTCAGAAGGACTGTTGCAGAGAGCATAAGTTGGAGAATGGGTAGCAGAATGACTTTTTCTGAGAGCAGAGGTTGGAGACTGAGGATTTGAAGGACGGACAAAGAAAGCAGAGGTTGAGGACTGGCGTGCAAAAGGACCTTTACAGAGAGCAGAGTTTGGAAACTGCGGTACAGAAGGACTGTTACAGAGAGCAGAGTTCTGAGCCTGGGGAGCAGAATGTGTGTTGCAAAGTACAGAGTTTGAAGACTGGGGTGCAGTAGAACCGTTGCAGAAAGCAGAGGTTGGAGACTGGTGTGGAGAAGGAATATTACAGAGAGCAGTGTTTGGAAACTGGGGTCAGAAGGATCTTTCAGAGAGCAGAGGTTGAAGACTGGGGTGAAGAAGGATCGTTGCAAAGAGCAGAGTTTGGACACTGGGGTGCAGAAGGACTGTTGCAGAGAGCAGATGTTGAAGTTTGGGGTGCAAAATGACTCTTTCAGAGAGCAGAGGTTGAAGACTGATGTGGATATGGACTGCTACAGAGAACAGAGTTTGGAGACTGGGGTGCAGAAGGCCTGTTGCAGAGAGCAGAGGTTTAAGACTGAGGTATATAAGGATCATTGCAGTTGGCAGAGTTGGAGACTTGGCTGCAGAATGACTGTTACAAAGAGCACACATTGCAGACTGGGGTGCAGAAGGAATTTTGCAGACAGCAGAGGTTGCAGACTGAGGTGAATAGGGACTGTCACAGATAGCAGAGTTTGGATATGAGGTGAAGAAGGACTGTTACATAGAGCAGAGGTTGTAGACTGGGGTGCAGAAGGACTGATACGGAAAGTAGAGGTTGTAGACTGGGATGCAGAAGGACCGTTACAGAGAGAAGATTTTGGAGACTGTAGTACGGAAGGACTGTTACAGAGAGTAGAGGTTGGGGACTGGGGTGCATAAGGAGTGTTGCAAAGAACATAGTTTGGAGAGTGTCGTGAAGAAAGACTGTTACAAACAGCAGAGTTTATAGACAAGGTTTCAGAAGGATCTTACAGAGAGCAGAGATTGTAGACAGAGGTGATGCAGGAGTGTTACAGAGAGCAGAGGTTTGAGACTGGGTTGCAGAAGTATTGATATAGAGAACAGACTTTGGAGACTGGGGTGCAGAAGGCCTGTTATGAATAGGAGAGATGGGAGAAGGCGTGCAGAAGGACTTACAGAATGCAGAGTTTGGAGATTGGGTTGCAGAAGGAACTTATAGAGAGCAGATGTTGGAGAGTGAGGTGAAGAGGGACTGTTACAGAGAGCAGAGTTTGCAGACTGGGGTGCAGAAGGACTGTTGCAGATGCCAGAGGTTGGAGACTGGGGTGTAGAAGGACTGTTGCAGAAACCAGAATTTGGAATCTGGGGTGGTGACGGACTTTTGAAGAGAGCAGATGTAGGAGACTGAGCTGTAGAAGGACTGTTACAAAGAGCAGAAGTTTTGCGACTGGGGTGCAGAAGCACTGACACAGAGAGCAGAGTTTGGAGACTGGGGTGCAGAAGGCCTGTTACAGAGAAAAGAGGTTGGAGACTGGGTTGCAGAAGGATCTTACGTGGAGCAGAGTTTGGAGACTGAGGTGCAGAAGGACTGTTACGGAGAGCAGAGTTAGGAGACTGGGGTGCAGAAGGATCATTGGAGACAGCAGAGTTTCCAGACTGAGGTGCAGAAGCACTGTCGCAGAGATCAGATGTTGGAGACTTGGGTGCAGAAGGACTGTTGCAGAGAGCAGATGTTGGAGACTGGGATTCAGAAGGATCCTTGCAGATAGCAGAGGTTGACACTGGGGTGCAGAAGGACTGTTACACAGAGCAGAGGTTGAAGACTAAAGTGAAGAAGGACAGTTACAGAGAGCAGATGTGGAAGACGGGTGCAGGACTGATACAGAGCAGAAGTTGAAGACTGGGGTACAGAAGGACTGTTACACATAGCAGAGGTTCGAGACTCGGGTGCAGAAGAATTATTGCAGAGAACAGAGTTTTCAGACTGAGGTACAGAAGAACTGTTGCAGAGAGCAGATGTTGGAGATTAGGGTGCAGAAGGACTGTTGCAGCGAGCAGGGGTTGGAGACTGGGGTGCAGAGTGATCGTTGCAGAGAGCAGAGGTTGGACACTGGGGTGCAGAAGGACTGATACAGAGGGCAGAGGTTGGAAACTGGGGTGCAGAAGGACTGATACAGAGGGCAGAGGTTGGAAACTGGGGTGCAGAAGGTCTTTTACAGAGAGCAGAGTTTGGAGAGTGAGGTGCCGAAAAACTGTTACAGAGAGCAGAGTTTGGAGACAGGGTTGCAGAAGGATCTTACATAGAACAGAAGTTAGAGACTGAGGTTTAGAAGCACTGTTACAGAGAGTAGAGGATTGAGACTCAGGTGAAGCAAGACCATTGCAGAGAGCAGAGGTTGGAGACTGAGGTGCAGAAGGATTGTTACAGAGAGCAGAGGTTGGAGACTGGGGTCTAGGAGGAGTGTAGTAGAGAGCACAGGTTGGAGACTAAGGTGCAGAGGGACAGTTACACAGAGCACAGGTTGGAGACTTGGGTGCAGAAGGACTGATGCATAAAGCAGAGGTTAGAGACTAGGGTGTATAGGTTTTCTTACAGAGAGCAGTGGTTGGAAAATGCAGTACAGAAGGTCTGTTATAGAGAGCACAGGTTGGAGACTGGGGTGGAGAAGGACTGTTGCAGAGAGCAAATGTTGGAGACTGGGGTGCAAAGGACTGTTGCAGAGAGCAGAGGATGGAGACTGGGGTGCAGAAGGACTGTTGCAGAGAGCAGAGTTTGCAGACTGAGTTGCAGAAGGACTGTTACAGAGGGCAGAGTTTTGAGACTGTGGTGCAAAACGACTGATACAGAAAGCAGAGGTTGGATACTGGGGTGCATAAGGACCCTTACAGAGAACAGCGGTTTGAGACTGCGGTACAGAAGGACTGTTACATAGAGCAGAGATTGGAGAATGGGGTGCAAAAGAACTAATGTAGAGACCAGAGGTTGAAGACTGGGGTGCTGAAGGATTGTTGGGGCGAGTAGAATATTGAAACTGGTGTGTAGAAGGACTGTTGCAGAGAGCAGAGTTTGGAGACTGCGGTGTAGAAAAACTTTTTCAGAGAGCAGACGTTGGATACTGGGGTGCAGAAGGAACGTTGGTGGGAGCAGAGTTTGGAGACTGGGGTCTAGAAGTACTGTTGCAGAGAGCAGAGGTTGGAGACTGAGGTACAGAAGAACTGTAAAAGAGAGTAGAGGTTGGAGACTGGGGTGCAGACGGATTATTGCAGAGAGCAGAGTTTTAAGACTGAGGTACTGAAGAACTGTTGCAGAGAGCAGATGTTGGAGATTGGGGTTCAGATGAACTGTTGCAGCGAGCAGAGTTTTGAGACTAGGGTGCAGAAGGATCGTTTCAGAGAGCAGAGGTTGGAGACTGGCGTGCAGAAGGACGGTTGCAGAAAGCAGAGTTTGGAGACTTAGGTGAAAAAGGACTGTAAAGAGAGCAGAGGTTGGTTACTGGGGTGCAGAAGGACTGATACAGAAAACAGAGGGTGGAGACTGGGGTGCAGAAGGACTTTTGCAGAGAGCAGAGTTGGGAGACTGGGGTGAAGAAGGACTGTTGTAGAGAGCAGATTTTGGAGACTTGGGTGCACAAGGATTGGTGGTGTGAGCAGTGTATGGAGACTGGGGTGTACAAGGAGTGTTGCAGAGAACAGAGGTTGGAGTCTGAGGTGCTGAAGGACCATTGCAGAAAGTAGAGTTTAAAGACTGGGTTTCAGAAGGATCCTACAGAGAGCAGAGTTTGGACACTGAGGTGCAGAAGGACTGTTGCAGAGAGGAGAGGTTGGAGATTGGGGCGCAGAAGTACTTTTGCAGAGAATAGAGGTTGGATTCTGAGGTGCACAAAGAATGTTACAGAGAGCAGAGTTTGGAGACTCATGTGCAGAATGACTGATACATTATGCAGATTTTGGAGCCTCGGGTTCAGAAAGACTGTTACAGACAGCAGAGGTTTGAGACTGCAGTACAGATGGACTGTTACAAAGAGCAGAGGTTGAAGACTGGGGTGCATAGCAATTGTTGCAGAAAGTAGAGGTTGGAGACTGAGGTTCAGAAAGATAGTTACAGAGAGCAAAGTTTGGAGACTGGGGTTAGAAAGACAGTTACAGGGAGCACAGTTTGGAGACGGGGTGCAGAATAAATGTTGCAGTGAGCAGAGATTGGAGACTGAGGTACAGAAGTCCTGTTACAAAGAGCAGAGGGTGAAGACTGGGGTGCAGAAGGAATGTCACCTAGAGCACAGTTTGGAAACTGGGGTGGAGAAGGATGTTACAGACAGCAGATGCTGGAGACTGGAGTCAGAATGACTGTTGCAGAGAACAGATGTTAAAGAATGGGGTGCAGAAGGATCATTGCAGATAGCAGAGGTTGGAAACTGAGGTGCAGAAAGATCGCTACAGAGAGCAGAGTTTGGAGACCGGGGTGCAGTATGATAGTTACAGAGAGTACAGGTTAGAGACTGGGGTGCAGAAGAAATTTTGAAGAGAGCAGAGGTTGGAGACTGGGGTGCAGAAGGACTGTACCAGAGAGCAGAGGTTGGAGACTGGGGTGTAGAAGGACTGTTGCAGAGAGCAGACATTGGAGACTGGGATGCAGAAGGATCGTTGCAGAGAGCAGATGTTGGAGACTGGTGTGTAGAAGGACTTTTGCACAGAGCAGAATTTTGAGACTGTTGTGCAGAAGGACTGTTGTGGAGAGCAGAGTTTGGAGACTGAGGTGCAGAAGGAGTATTACAGAGAGCAGAGGTTTCAGACTGAGGTGCAGAATAATTGATACGGAAAGTAGAGTTTGGAGACTGAGATGCAGAAGGAATTTTACAGAGAGGAGAGTTTGAAGCCTGGGTTGCAGAAGGACTGCTGCAGAGAACAGAGGTTGGATACTGGGGTGCAGAAGGGCAGTTGCAGAGAGATGAGGTTGGAGACTGAGGTGCAGAAAGACTGTTACAGAGAGCAATGTTTGGAGAACTGGGTGTAGAAGAATCTCACAGAGAGCAGAGGTTAGAGACTGGGGTGTAGAAGGACTGTTGCAGAGAGCAGAGTTTGGAGACTGGGTTGGAGAAGGACTGTTGCAGACAGCAGATGTTGGAGACTGGAGTGCAGAAGGAATGTTGCAGAGAGCAGAGTTTGCAGAGTCAGGTGCAGACGGACTGTTACAGAGAGCAGAGTTTGGAGACTGTGGTGCAGAAGCACTCATACAGAAAGCAGAGTTTGGAGACTGGGTTGAAGAAGGACTTTTACAGAGAACAGTGGTTGAAGACTGCGGTCTAGAAGAACTGTTTTTGAGAATTAGGTTAAAGACTGGGGTGCAGAGGGACTATTGCAGAGAGCAGAGGTTGGAGACTGGGGTGAAAAATGAATGTTACCGATTGCAGAATTTGGAAACTGGGTACAGAAGGATTTTCCAGACAGCAGAGGTTGGAGACTGGGTTGTAGAAAGACTGTTGGAGAGCAGATGTTGGAGACTAAGGTGCAGAAGGATCATGGCAGAGAGCAGATTATGGAGACTGGGGTATAGAAGGACTGTTCCAGAGAGCAGAGTTTGGAGTCTGGGGTGTAGAAGGACTGTTGCAGAAAGCAGTTGTTGAATACTGAGGTGCAGAAGGACTGTTTCAAGAGCAGAGTTTGGAAACAGGGGTGCAGAAGGTCTGATACAGAGAGCAGAGATTAAAGACTGAGGTGCAGAAGGAATGTTAGAGAGCAGAGGTTGGAGACTGTGTTGCAGAAAAACTGATACCGAAAGCAGAGGTGAGATACTGGGATCCAGAAAAACCGTTACAGAGAGCAGAAGTTGGAGACTGCAGTATAGAAGGACTCTTACAGAGAGCAGATGATGCAGACTGTGGTGCAGAAGGACTGTTGCAGAGAACAGAAGTTGGAGACTGGGGTGCATAAGGACTGTTGCTGAGAGCAGAGAATAATGACTAATTTGCAGAAGCATTGTTACAGAGAGCATAGGTTGGAGACTGGGGTGCAGAAGGACTGTTACAGAGAGTAGATTTTGGAAACTTGGGTGCAGAAAGATCTTTCAAAGAGCTGAGGTTGGGGACTGGGGTAGAGAAGGACTGTTGTGGAGAGCAGAGTTTGGAAAGTGGGGTGCATAAGGACCGTTGCTGAGAGCAGAGGTTAAAGACTGATGTGCAGAAGGATCGTTGCAGAGAGCAGAGGTTGATGACTGTGGTGCAGAAGGCCTCTTACAGAGAGCAGAGTTTGGTACTGGGGAGCATTAAAACTGTTACAGAGAGCAGAGTTTGGAGACTGGGTTGCAGAAGATTCTTTCAGAGAGCAGAGTTTGGAGACTGAGGTGCAGAAGGACTGTTAGAGAGAGCAAAGGTTGGAGAGTGGGGTGCAGAAGGACTGTTTAAGAGAACAGAGGTTGGAGACTGGGAAATAAAAGGACAATTGAAGAGAGCAGATGTTTGAGATTGGGTTGCAAAAAGACTGTTGCAGAGAGCAGAGTTTGGAGATTGAGGTGTAGAAGGACTGTTAGAGAGTGCAGATTTTTGAGACTGGGGTGCAAAAAGATCGTTGTAGAGAGCAGAAGTTGGAGACTTAGGTGCAGAAAGATTATTGCAGAGAGCAGAGTTCAGAGACTGGGGTGCAGAAGCATCTTTAAAGAGAGCAGAGGTTTGTGACTGGAGTGCTGAAGGACTTTTAAACAAAGCACAGGTAGAAGACTCGGGTTCAGAAGGAATGTTGCAGAGAGCAGAGGTTGGAGACTGGGGTGCAGGAGGACTCTTGCAGAAAGCAGAGGTTGGAGACTGAGGTGCAGAAAGACTGTTAAAGAGAGCAGAGGTTGGAGACTGGGGTGCAGGAGGACTTATAGAGAAAGTAGATTTTGGAGATTGGGGTGCAAAAGGACGGATAAAAGAGAAGAGGTTTGAGACTGGGGTGCAGGAGGACTTATAGAGAAAGCAGATTTTGGAGACTGGGGTGCAAAAGGACGGATAAGAGAGAAGAGGTTTGAGACTGGGGTGCAGAAGGGCTTTTGCAGAGAACAGAGGTTGGAGACTAGGGTGCAGAAGCACCTTTGTAGAGAGCAGAGGTTTTAGACTGAGGTGCAAAATTATTGTTATAGAGAGCAAAGTTTGGAGACTGTGGTGCAGAAGAACTGTTACAGATAGTAGAGTTTTCAGACTCGGGTGCAGAAGGACCATTACAGAGAGCAGAGATTGGAGACTGGGGTACAAAAGGACTTTTACAGAGAGCAAAGGATGGAGACTGGGGTGCAAGAGGACTCTTGCAGAGAGCAGAGTTTTAAGACTGGTTGCAGAAGGACTGTTTCTGAAAACAGAGGTTGCAAAGTGAGGTGCAGAATGACGGTTACAGAGAGCAGAGTTTGGAGACTGTGGTCTAGAAAGACTGATATAGAAATTAGAGGTGGGAGATTGGGTTGCAAAAGGACCCTTACAGAGAACAGAGGTTGGAAACTGCAGTACAGAAGGACGGTTGTAGAGAACAAGGTTGAAGACTGGGGTGCAGAGGTACCAATGCACAGAGCAGAGGTTGGAAGTCTTGGGTGCAGAAGGAATGTTACAGAGAGCACAGGTTGGAGACTGAGGTGTAGAAAGAGTGTTACAGAGAGCAGAGTTTGGAGACTGAGTTGCAAAAGTACTGTTACAGAAAGCAGAGGATGGAAATTGGGGTGTAGAAGGACCGTTACAGAGAGCAGAGGTTGGAGACTGCGGTACAGAAGAACTGTTACACAGAGCAGATATCAGAGACTGGGGAGCAGCAGGACTGTTGCAGAGGACAGAAGTTGGAGTCTGGGGTGGAGACGGAATGTTACAGAGAGCAGAGTTTGGAAATTGGAGTGCAGAAGGATCTTACAGAGAGCAGAGTCCGGAGACTGTGGTGCAGAAGTACTGTTTCAGAGAGCAGAAGTTGGAGACTGGGGTCCAGAAGGATCGTTGCAGAGACTAGATTTTAGAGACTGAGGTGCAGATGGACTTTTACAGAGAGAAGAGTTTGGAGACTGAGGTGAAGAAGGACAGTTACAGAGAGCAAAGTTTGGAGACTGGTGTGCAGAAGAACTGTTACAGAGAGCAGAGTTTGGAGACTGGGGTTAAGATGGATCTTACAGAGAGCAGAGTTTGGAGACTGGGGTGCAAAAGGACTGTTGCAGAACGCAGATATTGGAGACTGGGATGGAGAAGAATCGTTGCAGAGAGAAAAGTTGGAGATTGGAGTGCATAAGGATCTTACAGAGAGCAGAGGTTGGTGAGTAGGGTGCAGAAGGACTGTTCCTGAGAGCAGAGGTTGGAGACTGGGGTGGAGAAAAATCATTGCAGAGAGAAGAGGTTGGAGACTGAGGTTCTGAAGGCCTGTTCCAGAGAGCAGAGGTTTGAAACTGGGGTGCAAAATTCCTGTTACAGAGAGCAGAAGTTGGAAACTATTCTGCAGAAGGACTGTTACAGAGAGCAGAGTTTGGAGACTGGGTTGCAGAATCCTCTTACAGAGAGCAGAGGTAGGAGACTGAGGTGCAGAAAAATTGTTGCAGAGAGCAGAGTTTTTAGACTGAGTTTCTGAAGGAGTGTTGCAGAGAGCAGATGTTGGAGACTGGTGTGCAGAAGGACTGTTGCAGAGAGAAGAGGTTGGAGACTGTGGTGCAGAAGAATTCTTGCAGAGAGCAGAGGTTGGAGAGTCAGGTGTAGAAGGATGGTTACAGATAGCAGAGGTTGGAGACTGGTGTGCAGAAGGACTGTTACAGAGAGCAGAGGTTGGAGACTGGAGTGCAGAAGGTCTGTTACAGAGTGCAGAGTTTTGAGACTGGGTTAGAGAAGGATCCTACAGAGAACAGAGGTTGAAGAATCAGGGACAGAAAGACTGATACAGAGAGTAGATGTTGGAGACTGAGTTGCAGAAGTAACGTTTCAGAGTACAGAGTTTGGAGACTGAGGTGCAGAAGGATTGTTACAGAGAGCGGAGGTTGGAGACTGGGGTGTAGAAGGGCTGTTGCAGATAGCGAATTTTGGAGACTGGGGTCCAGAAAGACAGTTATAGAGAGCAGAGGTTGGATTCTGCAGTACAGGAGGACTGTTACAAACAGCAGAGTTGGGAGACTGGGGTACACAAGGACTGTAAAAGAGAGCTGATGTTGGTAACTAGGATGCCGCAGGACTGTTGCAGAGAGCAGTGTTCTGAGACTGGGGTGCAGAAGAACTGTTGCGGAGAGCAGAGGTTGGAGACTGGGGTGCAAAAAGACTGTTACAGAGAGCAGAGGTTGAAGACAGCGGTGCAGAAGGATCTTACAGAGAGCAGAATTTGGATACTGAGGTGCAGAAGAACTGTTAAAGACAGCAGAGGTTGGAGACTGAGGTGTAGATGGACTCTTAAAGAGAGCAGAGGTAGGAGACTGGGGTACAGAAAGTTCGTTCCAGACAGCAGAGTTTTCAGACTGAGGTACAGAAGGACTGATGTAGAGAGCATATGTTGGAGACTGGGGTGCAGAAGTACTGTTGAAGAGAGCAGAGGTTGGAGACTGGGTTGTAAAAGGACTGTTACATACCAGAGTTCGGAGATTCAGGTGCAGAATGACTGTTACAGGAAGCAGAGTTTGGAAGTTGGGATGCCGATGGAACATTAACGAGTGCAGAGGTTGAAGACTGCGGTACAGAACTCTTACCAATAGCAGAGGTTGGAGACTGGTGTGCAGAAGGACTGTTACAGAGAGCAGAGTTTGGCGACTGGGTTGGAGAAG
>NW_027524479.1:0-31700 GCF_052094955.1 Ictidomys tridecemlineatus
AGTGAAACCTCAAAATGAAACCGTTTACTGCCAACGAACGGTTTAACCTAGAAGAACGAAATTTTGGCAAGCCAAGTGGGATTGGTGTACTGATCATTACCTGAAAGTTTCATCAAGATTGGGTGAAAAAGTGTGTGCTGAGATTTCAGGCAACTCGTAGTTTTTTGGAAGCTTGGCAGGCCCTTTCCATGAAAGTGATTCTCGCCAGTCTCTGCTTAGGGCTACATCAACAGCAAACAAACCATAGAGATAGAACTTGAAACCGCTTTATTGTGTCAAGTTTCAAAGAGCTAGCACAAACTGTGTTTGATTTAGAGTTCCAAATACATGTATCCTTATAGGAGAAAACAGAGTGAAACCTCAAAATGAAATCGGTTACTGCAACGAACGGTTTAACCTAGAAGAACGAAATTTGGCGAGCCAAGTGGGATTGGTGTACTGATCAATTACCTGAAAGTTTCATCAAGATTGGGTGAAAAAGTGTGTGCTGAGATTTCAGGCAACTCGTAGTTTTTTGGAAGCTTGGCAGGCCCTTTCCATGAAAGGGATTCTCGCCAGTCTCTGCTTAGGGTTACATCAACAGCAAACAAACCATAGAGATAGAACTTGAAACTGCTTTATTGTGTCAAGTTTCAAAGAGCTAGCACAAACCGTGTTTGATTTAGAGTTCCAAATACATATATCCCTATAGGAGAAAACAGAGTGAAACCTCAAATGAAACCGGTTACTGCCAACGAACGGTTTAACCTAGAAACCGAAATTTGGCGAGCCAAGTGGGATTGGTGTACTGATCATTACATGAAAGTTTCATCAAGATTGGGTGAAAAAGTGTGTGCTGAGATTTCAGGCAACTCGTAGTTTTTTGGAAGCTTGGCAGGCCCTTTCCATGAAAGTGATTCTCGCCAGTCTCTGCTTAGGGCTACATTAACAGCAAACAACCATAGAGATAGAACTTGAAACTGCTTTATTGTGTCAAGTTTCAAAGAGCTAGCACAAACCGTGTTTGATTTAGAGTTCCAAAATACATGTACCCTATGGGAGAAAACAGAGTGAAACCTCAAAATGAAAACGGTTACTGCCAACGAACGGTTTAACCTAGAAGAACGAAATTTGGCGAGCCAAGTGGGATTGGTGTACTGATCATTACCTGAAAAGTTTCATCAAGATTGGGTGAAAAAGTGTGTGCTGAGATTTCAGGCAACTCGTAGTTTTTTGGAAGCTTGGCAGGCCCTTTCCATGAAAGTGATTCTCGCCAGTCTCTGCTTAGGGCTACATCAACAGCAAACAAACCATAGAGATAGAACTTGAAACTGCTTTAATGTGTCAAGTTTCAAAGAGCTAGCACCAACCGTGTTTGATATCGAGTTCCAAATACATGTATCCCTATAGGAGAAAACAGAGTGAAACCTCAAAATGAAACCGGTTACTGCCAACGAACGGTTTAACCTAGAAGAACGAAATTTGGCAGCCAAGTGGGATTGGTGTACTGATCATTACCTGAAAGTTTCATCAAGATTGGGTGAAAAAGTGAGTGCTGAGATTTCAGGCAACTCGTAGTTTTTTGGAAGCTTGGCAGGCCCTTTCCATGAAAGTGATTCTCGCCAGTCTCTTCTTAGGGCTACATCAACAGCAAACAAACCATACAGAGAGAACTTGAAACTGCTTTATTGTGTCAAGTTTCAAAGAGCTAGCACAAACAGCGTTTGATTTAGAGTTCCAAATACATGTATCCCTATAGGAGAAAACAGAGTGAAACCTCAAAATGAAACCGGTTACTGCCAACGAACGGTTTAACCTAGAAGAACGAAATTGTGCGAGCCAAGTGGGATTGGTGTACTGATCATTACCTGAAAGTTTCATCAAGATTGCGTGAAAAAGTATGTGCTGAGATTTAAGGCAATTCGTAGTTTTTTGGAAGCTTGGCAGGCCTTTCCATGAAAGTGATCCTCGCCAGTCTCTGCTTAGGGCTACATCAACAGCAAACAAACCATAGAGATAGAACTTGAAACCGCTTTTATTGTGTCAAGTTTCAAAGAGCTAGCACAAACTGTGTTTGATTTAGAGTCCCAAATACATGTATCCCTATAGGAGAAAACAGAGTGAAACCTCAAAATGAAACCAGTTACTGCCAACGAACAGTTGAACTTAGAAGAACGAAATTTGGCGAGCCAAGTGGGATTGGTGTACTGATCATTACCTGAAAGTTTCATCAAGATTGGGTGAAAAAGTGTGTGCTGAGATTTCAGGCAACTCGTAGTTTTTTCGAAAGCTTGGCAGTCCCTTTCCATGAAAGTGATTCTTGCCAGTCTCTGCTTAGGGCTACATCAACAGCAAACAAACCATAAAGATAGAACTTGAAACTGCTTTATTGTGTCAAGTTTCAAAGAGCTAGCACAAACCGTGTTTGATTTAGAGTTCCAAATACATGTATCCCTATAGGAGAAAACAGAGTGAAACCTCAAAATGAAACCGGTTACTGCCAACGAACGGTTTAACCTAGAAGAACGAAATTTGGCGAGCCAAGTGGGATTGGTGTACTGATCATTACCTGAAAGTATCATCAAGATTGTGTGAAAAAGTGTGTTCTGAGACTTCAGGCAACTCGTAGTTTTTTGGAAGCTTGGCAGGCCATTTCCATGAAAGTGATTCTCGCCAGTTTCTGCTTAGGGCTACATCAACAGCAAACAAACCATAGAGATAGAACTTGAAACTGCTTTATTGTGTCAAGTTTCCAAAGAGCTAGCACAAACCGTGTTCGATTTAGAGTTCCAAATACATGTATCCCTATGGGAGAAAACAGAGTGAAACCTCAAAATGAAACCGGTTACTGCCTACGAACGGTTTAACTTAGAAGAACGAAATTTGGCGAGCCAAGTGGGATTGGTGTACTGATCATTACCTGAAAGTTTCATCAAGATTGGGTGAAAAAGTGTGTGCTGAGATTTCAGGCAACTCGTAGTTTTTTGGAAGCTTGGCAGGCCCTTTCCATGAAAGTGATTCTCGCCAGTCTCTGCTTAGGGCTACATCAACAGCAAACAAACCATAGAGAGAGGAACTTGAAACTGCTTTATTGTGTCAAGTTTCAAAGAGCTAGCACAAACCGTGTTTGATTTAGAGTTCCAAATACATGTATCCTTTGGAGGAAAACAGAGTGAAACCTCAAAATGAAACCGGTTACTCCCAACGAACGGTTTAACCTAGAAGAACGAAATTTGGCGAGCCAAGTGGGATTGGTGTACTGATCATTACCTGAAAGTTTCATCAAGATTGGGTGAAAAAGTGTTTGCTGAGATTTCAGGCAACTCGTAGTTTTTTGGAAGCTTGGGAGGCCCTTTCCATCAAAGTGATTCTCGCCAATGTCTTCTTAGGGCTACATCAACAGCAAACAAACCATAGAGATTGAACTTGAGACTGCTTTATTGTGTGAAGTTTCAAAGAGCTGTTTGATTTAGAGTTCCAAATACATGTATCCCTATAGGAGAAAAACAGAGTGAAACCTCAAAATGAAACCGGTTACTGCCAACGAACGGTTTAACCTAGAAGAACAAAATTTGGCGAGCCAAGTGGGATTGGTGTACTGATCATTACCTGAAAGTTTCATCAAGATTGGGTGTAAAAGTGTGTGCTGAGATTTCAGGCAACTCGTAGTTTTTTGGAAGCTTGGCAGGCCCTTTCCATGAAAGTGATTCTCGCCAGTCTCTGCTTAGGGCTACATCAACAGCAAACGAACCATATAGATAGAAGTTGAAACTGCATTATTGTGTCAAGTTTCAAAGAGCTAGCAAAAACCGTGTTTTATTTAGAGTTCCAAATACATGTATCCCTATAGGAGAAAACAGAGTGAAACCTCAAAATGAAACCGGTTACTGCCAACGAACGGTTTAACCTAGAAGAACGAAATTTGGCGAGCCAAGTGGGATTGGTGTACTGATCATTACCTGAAAGTTTCATCAAGATTGGGTGAAAAAGTGTGTGCTGAGATTTCAGGCAACTCGTAGTTTTTTGGAAGCTTGGCAGGCCCTTCCCATGAAAGTGCTTCTAGCCAGTCTCTGCTTAGGGCTACATCAACAGCAAACAAACCATAGAGATAGAACTTGAAACTGCTTTATGGTGTCAAGTTTCAAAGAGCTAAAACAAACCGTGTTTGATTTAGAGTTCCAAATACATTTATCCCTATAGGAGAAAACAGAGTGAAACCTCAAAATGAAACCGGTTACTGCCAACGAACGGTTTAACCTAGAAGAACGAAATTTGGCGAGCCATGTGGGATTGGTGTACTGATAATTACCTGAAAGTTTCATCAAGATTGGGTGAAAAAGTGTTTTCTGAGATTTTAGGCAACTCGTAGTTTTTTGGAAGCTTGGCAGGCCATTTCCATGAAAGTGATTCTCACCAGTCTCTGCTTAGGCTACATCAACAGCAAACAAACCATAGAGATAGAACTTGAAACTGCTTTATTGTGTCAAGTTTCAAAGAGCTAGCACAAACCGTGTTTTATTTAGAGTTCCAAATACATGTATCCCTATAGGAGAAAACAGAGTGAAACCTCAAAATGAAACCGGTTACTGCCAACGAACGGTTTAACCTTGAAGAACGAAATTTGGCGAGCCAAGTGGGATTGGTGTACTGATCATTACCTGAAAGTTTCATCAAGATTGGGTGAAAAAGTGTGTGCTGAGATTTCAGGCAACTCGTAGTTTTTTTGAAGCTTGGAAGGCCCTCCATGAAAGTAATTCTTGCCAGTCTCTGCTTAGGGCTACATCAACAGCAAACAAACCATAGAGATAGAACTTGAAACTGCTTTATTGTGTCAAGTTTCAAAGAGCTAGCACAAGCCGTCTTTGATTTAGAGTTCCAAATACATGTATCCCTATAGGAGAAAACAGAGTGAAACCTCAAAATGAGACCGGTTACTGCCAATGAACGGATTAACCTAGAAGAACGAAATTTGGCAAGCCAAGTGGGATTGGTGTACTGATCATTACCTGAAAGTTTCATCAAGATTGGGTGAAAAAGTGTTTGCTGAGATTTCAGGCAACTCGTAGTTTTTTGGAAGCTTGGGAGGCCCTTTCCATGAAAGTGATTCTCGCCAGTGTCTTCTTAGGGCTACATCAACAGCAAACAAACCATAGAGATTGAACTTGAGACTGCTTTATTGTGTGAAGTTTCAAAGAGCTGTTTGATTTAGAGTTCCAAATACATGTATCCCTATAGGAGAAAACAGAGTGAAACCTCAAAATGAAACCGGTTACTGCCAACGAACGGTTTAACCTAGAAGAACGAAATTTGGCGAGCCAAGTGGGATTGGTGTACTGATCATTTCCTGAAAGTTTCATCAAGATTGGGTGTAAAAGTGTGTGCTGAGATTTCAGGCAACTCGTAGTTTTTTGGAAGCTTGGCAGGCCCTTTCCATGAAAGTGATTCTCGCCAGTCTCTGCTTAGGGCTACATCAACAGCAAACGAACCATATAGATAGAAGTTGAAACTGCATTATTGTGTCAAGTTTCAAAGAGCTAGCACAAACCGTGTTTGATTTAGAGTTCCAAATACATGTATCCCTATAGGAGAAAACAGAGTGAAACCTCAAAATGAAACCGGTTACTGCCAACGAACGGTTTAACTTAGAAGAACGAAATTTGGCGAGCCAAGTGGGATTGGTGTACTGATCATTACCTGAAAGTTTCATCAAGATTGGGTGAAAAAGTGTGTGCTGAGATTTCAGGCAACTCGTAGTTTTTTGGAAGCTTGGCAGGCCCTTTCTATGAAAGTGATTCTCGCCAGTCTCTGCTTAGGGCTACATCAACAGCAATGAAACCATAGAGATAGAACTTGAAACTGCTTTATTATGTCAAGTTTCAAAGAGCTAGCACAAACCGTGTTTGATTTAGAGTTCCAAATACATGTATCTCTATAGGAGAAAACAGAGTGAAACCTCAAAATGAAACCGGTTACTGCCAACGAACGGTTTAACCTAGAAGAACGAAATTTGGCGAGCCAAGTGGGATTGGTGTACTGATCATTACCTGAAAGTTTCATCAAGATTTGGTGAAAAAGTGTGTGCTGAGATTTCAGGCAACTCGTAGTTTTTTGGAAGCTTGGAAGGCCCTCCATGAAAGTGATTCTTGCCAGTCTCTGCTTAGGGCTACATCAATAGCAAACAAACCATAGAGATAGAACTTGAAACTGCTTTATTGTGTCAAGTTTCAAAGAGCTAGCACAAACCGTGTTTGATTTAGAGTTCCAAATACATGTATCCCTATAGGAGAAAACAGAGTGAAACCTCAAAATGAAACCGGTTACTGCCAACGAACGGTTTAACCTAGAAGAACGAAATTTGGCGAGCCAAGTGGGATTGGTGTACTGATCATTACCTGAAAGTTTCATCAAGATTCGGTGAAAAAGTGTTTGCTGAGATTTTAGGCAACTCGTAGTTTTTTGGAAGCTTAGCAGGCCCTTTCCATGAAAGTGATTCTCCCCAGTGTCTTCTTAGGGCTACATCAACAGCAACCAAACCATAGAGATAGAACTTGAAACTGCTTTATTGTGTCAAGTTTCAAAGAGCTGTTTGATTTAGAGTTCCAAATACATGTATCCCTATAGGACAAAACAGAGTGAAACCTCAAAATGAAACCGGTTACTGCCAACGAACGGTTTAACCTAGAAGAACGAAATTGGGCGAGCCAACTGGGATTGGTGTACTGATCATTAACTGAAAGTTTCATCAAGATTGGGTGAAAAAGTGTGTGCTGAGATTTCAGGCAACTCGTAGTTTTTTGGAAGCTTGGCAGGCCCTCCATGAAAGTGATTCTCGCCAGTCTCTGCTCAGGGCTACATCAACAGCAAACAAACCATAGAGATAGAACTTGAAACTGCTTGATTGTGTCAAGTTTCAAAGATCTAGCACAAACCGTGTTTGATTTAGAGTTCCAAATACATGTATCCCTATAGGAGAAAACAGAGTGAAACCTCAAAATGAAACCGGTTACTGCCAACGAACGGTTTAACCTAGAAGAACGAAATTTGGCGAGCCAAGTGGGATTGGTGTACTGATCATTACCTGAAAGTTTCATCAAGATTGGGTGAAAAAGTGTGTGCTGAGATTTCAGGCAACTCTTAGTTTTTTGGAAGCTTGGCAGGCCCTCCATGAAAGTGATTCTCGCCAGTCTCTGCTTAGGGCTACATCAACAGCAAACAAACCATAGAGATAGAACGTGAAACTGCATTATTGTGTCAAGTTTCAAAGAGCTAGCACAAACCGTGTTTGATTTAGAGTTCCAAATACATGTATCCCTATAGGAGAAAACAGAGTGAATCCTCAAAATGAAACCAGTTACTGCCAACGAACGGTTTTACCTAGAAGAACGAAATTTGGAGAGCCAAGTGGGATTGGTGTACTGATCATTACCTGAAATTTTCATCAAGATTGGGTGAAAAAGTGTGTGCTGAGATTTCAGGCAACTCGTAGTTTTTTGGAAGCTTGGCAGGCCCTATCAATGAAAGTGATTCTCACCAGTCTCTGCTTAGGGCTACATTAACAGCAAACAAACCATAGAGATAGAACTTGAAACTGCTTTATTGTGTCAAGTTTCAAAGAGCTAGTACAAACCGTGTTTGATTTACAGTTCCAAACACATGTATCCCTTTGGAGAAAACAGAGTGAAACCTCAAAATGAAACCGGTTGCTGCCAACGAACGGTTTAACTTAGAAGAACAAAATTTGGCGAGCCAAGTGGGATTGGTGTACTGATCATTATCTGAAAGTATCATCAAGATTGGGTGAAAAAGTGTTTGCTGAGATTTCAGGCAACTCGTAGTTTTTTGGAGGCTTGGCAGGCCCTTTCCATGAAAGTGATTCTCGCCAGTCTCTGCTTAGGGCTACATCAACAGCAAACAAATCATAGAGAAAGAACTTGAAACTGCTTTATTGTGTCAAGTTTCAAAGAGCTAGCACAAACCATGTTTGATTTAGAGTTCCAAATACATGTATCCCTATAGGAGAAAACAGAGTGAAACCTCAAAATGAAAACGGTTACTGCCAACGAACGGTTTAACCTAGAAGAACGAAATTTGGCGAGCCAAGTGGGATTGGTGTACTGATCATTACCTGAAAGGTTCATCAAGATTGGGTGAAAAAGTGTTTGCTGAGATTTTAGGCAACTCGTAGTTTTTGGAAGCTTGGAAGGCCCTTTCCATGACAGTGATTCTCGCCAGTCTCTGCTTAGGGCTACATCAACAGCAAAAAAACCATAGAGATAGAACTTGAAACTGCTTTATTGTGTCAAGTTTCAAAGAGCTAGCACAAACCGTGTTTGATTTAGTGTTCCAAATACATGAATCCCTATAGGAGAAAACAGAGTGAAACCTCAAAATGAAACCGGTTACTGCCAACGAACGGTTTAACCTAAAAGAACGAAATTTTGCGAGCCAAGTGGGATTGGTGTACTGATCATTACCTGAAAGTTTCATCAAGATTGGGTGAAAAAGTGTGTGCTGAGATTTCAGGGAACTCATAGTTTTTTGGAAGCTTGGCAGGCCCTTTCCATGAAAGTGATTCTCGCCAGTCTCTGCTGAGGGCTACATCAACAGCATACAAACCATAGAGATAGAACTTGAAACTGCTTTATTGTGTCAAGTTTCAAAGAGCTAGCACAAACCGTGTTTGATTTAGAGTTCCAAATACATGTATCCCTATAGGAGAAAACACAGTGAAACCTCAAAATGAAACCCGTTACTGCCAACGAACGGTTTAACCTAGAAGAACGAAATTTGGCGAGCCAAGTGGGAATGGTGTACTGATCATTACCTGAAAGTTTCATCAAGATTGGGTGAAAAAGTGTTTGCTGAGATTTCAGGCAACTTGTTTTTTGGAAGCTTGGCAGGCCATTTCCATGAAAGTGATTCTCGCCAGTCTCTGCTTAGGGCTACATCAACAGCAAACAAACCATAGAGATAGAACTTGAAACTGCTTTATTGTGTCAAGTTTCAAAGAGCTAGCACAAACCGTGTTTGCTTTAGAGTTCCAAATACATGTATCCCTATAGGAGAAAACAGAGTGAAACCTCAAAATGAAACCGGTTACTGCCAACGAACAGTTTAACCTAGAGGATCGAAATTTGGCGAGCCAAGTGGGATTGGTGTACTGATCATTACCTGAAAGTTTCATCAAGATTGGGTGAAAAAGTGTTTGCTGAGATTTTAGGCAACTCGTAGTTTTTGGAAGCTTGGCAGGCCCTTTCCATGAAAGTGATTCTTGCCAGTCTCTGCTTAGGGCTACATCAACAGCAAACAAACCATAGAGATAGAACTTGAAACTGCTTTATTGTGTCAAGTTTCAAAGAGCTAGCACAAACCTTGTTTGATTTAGAGTTCCAAATACATGTATCCCTATAGGAGAAAACAGAGTGAAACCTCAAAATGAAAACGGTTATTGCCAACGAACGGTTTAACCTTGAAGAACGAAATTTGGCGAGCCAAGTGGGATTGGTGTACTGATCATTACCTGAAAGGTTCATCAAGATTGGGTGAAAAAGTGTTGGCTGAGATTTTAGGCAACTCGTAGTTTTTGGAAGCTTGGCAGGCCCTTTCCATGACAGTGATTCTCGCCAGTCTCTGCTTAGGGCTACATCAACAGCAAAAAAACCATAGAGATAGAACTTGAAACTGCTTTATTGTGTCATGTTTCAAAGAGCTAGCACAAACCGTGTTTGATTTAGAGTTCCAAATACATGAATCCCTATAGGAGAAATCAGAGTGAAACCTCAAAATGAAACCGGTTACTGCCAACGAACGGTTTAACCTAAAAGAACGAAATTTGGCGAGCCAAGTGGGATTGGTGTTCTGATCATTACCTGAAAGTTTCATCAAGATTGGGTGAAAAAGTGTGTGCTGAGATTTCAGGCAACTCATAGTTTTTTGGAAGCTTGGCAGGCCCTTTCCATGAAAGTGATTCTCGCCAGTCTCTGCTGAGGGCTACATCAACAGCATAGAAACCATAGAGATAGAACTTGAAACTGCTTTATTGTGTCAAGTTTCAAAGAGCTAGCACAAACCGTGTTTGATTTAGAGTTCCAAATACATGTATCCCTATAGGAGAAAACACAGTGAAACCTCAAAATGAAACCGGTTACTGCCAACGAACGGTTTAACCTAGAAGAACGAAATTTGGCGAGCCAAGTGGGAATGGTGTACTGATCATTACCTGAAAGTTTTATCAAGATTGGGTGAAAAAGTGTTTGCTGAGATTTCAGGCAACTTGTTTTTTGGAAGCTTGGCAGGCCATTTCCATGAAAGTGATTCTCGCCAGTCTCTGCTTAGGGCTACATCAACAGCAAACAAACCATAGAGATAGAACTTGAAACTGCTTTATTGTGTCAAGTTTCAAAGAGCTAGCACAAACCGTGTTTGCTTTAGAGTTCCAAATACATGTATCCCTATAGGAGAAAACAGAGTGAAACCTCAAAATGAAACCGGTTACTGCCAACGAACAGTTTAACCTAGAGGATCGAAATTTGGCGAGCCAAGTGGGATTGGTGTACTGATCATTACCTGAAAGTTTCATCAAGATTGGGTGAAAAAGTGTTTGCTGAGATTTTAGGCAACTCGTAGTTTTTGGAAGCTTTTCAGGCCCTCTCCATGAAAGTGATTCTCGCCAGTCTCTACTTAGGGCTACATCAACAGCAAACAAACCATAGAGATAGAACTTGAAACTGCTTTATTGTGTCAAGTTTCAAAGAGCTAGCACAAACCGTCTTTGATTTAGAGTTCCAAATACATGTATCCCTATAGGAGAAAACAGAGTGAAACCTCAAAATTAGACCGGTTACTGCCAATGAACGGATTAACCTAGAAGAACGAAATTTGGCGAGCCAAGTGGGATTGGTGTACTGATCATTACCTGAAAGTTTCATCAAGATTGGGTGAAAAAGTGTTTGCTGAGATTTCAGGCAACTCCTAGTTTTTTGGAAGCTTGGGAGGCCCTTTCCATGAAAGTGATTCACGCCAATGTCTTCTTAGGGCTACATCAACAGCAAACAAACCATAGAGATTGAACTTGAGACTGCTTTATTGTGTGAAGTTTCAAAGAGCTGTTTGATTTAGAGTTCCAAATACATGTATCCCTATAGGAGAAAACAGAGTGAAACCTCAAAATGAAACCGGTTACTGCCAACGAACGGTTTAACCTAGAAGAACAAAATTTGGCGAGCCAAGTGGGATTGGTGTACTGATCATTACCTGAAAGTTTCATCAAGATTGGGTGTAAAAGTGTGTGCTGAGATTTCAGGCAACTCGTAGTTTTTTGGAAGCTTGGCAGGCCCTTTCCATGAAAGTGATTCTCGCCACTCTCTGCTTAGGGCTACATCAACAGCAAACAAACCATAGAGATAGAACTTGAAACTGCTTTATTGTGTCAAGTTTCAAAGAGCTAGCACAAACCGTGTTTGCTTTAGAGTTCCAAATACATGTATCCCTATAGGAGAAAACAGAGTGAAACCTCAAAATGAAACCGGTTACTGCCAACGAACGGTTTAACCTAGAAGAACGAAATTTGGCGAGCCAAGTGGGATTGGTGTACTGATCATTACCTGAAAGTTTCATCAAGATTGGGTGAAAAAGTGTGTGCTGAGATTTCAGGCAACTCGTAGTTTTTTGGAAGCTTGGCAGGCCCTTCCCATGAAAGTGCTTCTCGCCAGTCTCTGCTTAGGGCTACATCAACAGCAAACAAACCATAGAGATAGAACTTGAAACTGCTTTATTGTGTCAAGTTTCAAAGAGCTAAAACAAACCGTGTTTGATTTAGAGTTCCAAATACATTTATCCCTATAGGAGAAAACAGAGTGAAACCTCAAAATGAAACCGGTTACTGCCAACGAACGGTTTAACCTAGAAGAACGAAATTGGGTGAGCGATGTGGGATTGGTGTACTGATAATTACCTGAAAGTTTCATCAAGATTGGGTGAAAAAGTGTTTTCTGAGATTTTAGGCAACTCGTAGTTTTTTGGAAGCTTGGCAGGCCATTTCCATGAAAGTGATTCTCACCAGTCTCTGCTTAGGCTACATCAACAGCAAACAAACCATAGAGATAGAACTTGAAACTGCTTTATTGTGTCAAGTTTCAAAGAGCTAGCACAAACCGTGTTTGATTTAGAGTTCCAAATACATGTATCCCTATAGGAGAAAACAGAGTGAAACCTCAAAATGAAACCGGTTACTGCCAACGAACGGTTTAACCTTGAAGAACGAAATTTGGCGAGCCAAGTGGGATTGGTGTACTGATCATTACCTGAAAGTTTCATCAAGATTGGGTGAAAAAGTGTGTGCTGAGATTTCAGGCAACTCGTAGTTTTTTTGAAGCTTGGAAGGCCCTCCATGAAAGTAATTCTTGCCAGTCTCTGCTTAGGGCTACATCAACAGCAAACAAACCATAGAGATAGAACTTGAAACTGCTTTATTGTGTCAAGTTTCAAAGAGCTAGCACAAACCGTCTTTGATTTAGAGTTCCAAATACATGTATCCCTATAGGAGAAAACAGAGTGAAACCTCAAAATTAGACCGGTTACTGCCAATGAACGGATTAACCTAGAAGAACGAAATTTGGCGAGCCAAGTGGGATTGGTGTACTGATCATTACCTGAAAGTTTCATCAAGATTGGGTGAAAAAGTGTTTGCTGAGATTTCAGGCAACTCCTAGTTTTTTGGAAGCTTGGGAGGCCCTTTCCATGAAAGTGATTCACGCCAATGTCTTCTTAGGGCTACATCAACAGCAAACAAACCATAGAGATTGAACTTGAGACTGCTTTATTGTGTGAAGTTTCAAAGAGCTGTTTGATTTAGAGTTCCAAATACATGTATCCCTATAGGAGAAAACAGAGTGAAACCTCAAAATGAAACCGGTTACTGCCAACGAACGGTTTAACCTAGAAGAACAAAATTTGGCGAGCCAAGTGGGATTGGTGTACTGATCATTACCTGAAAGTTTCATCAAGATTGGGTGTAAAAGTGTGTGCTGAGATTTCAGGCAACTCGTAGTTTTTTGGAAGCTTGGCAGGCCCTTTCCATGAAAGTGATTCTCGCCAGTCTCTGCTTAGGGCTACATCAACAGCAAACGAACCATATAGATAGAAGTTGAAACTGCATTATTGTGTCAAGTTTCAAAGAGCTAGCACAAACCGTGTTTTATTTAGAGTTCCAAATACATGTATCTCTATAGGAGAAAACAGAGTGAAACCTCAAAATGAAACCGGTTACTGCCAACGAACGGTTTAACCTAGAAGAACGAAATTTGGCGAGCCAAGTGGGATTGGTGTACTGATCATTACCTGAAAGTTTCATCAAGATTGGGTGAAAAAGTGTGTGCTGAGATTTCAGGCAACTCGTAGTTTTTTGGAAGCTTGGCAGGCCCTTCCCATGAAAGTGCTTCTCGCCAGTCTCTGCTTAGGGCTACATCAACAGCAAACAAACCATAGAGATAGAACTTGAAACTGCTTTATTGTGTCAAGTTTCAAAGAGCTAAAACAAACCGTGTTTGATTTAGAGTTCCAAATACATTTATCCCTATAGGAGAAAACAGAGTGAAACCTCAAAATGAAACCGGTTACTGCCAACGAACGGTTTAACCTAGAAGAACGAAATTGGGTGAGCGATGTGGGATTGGTGTACTGATAATTACCTGAAAGTTTCATCAAGATTGGGTGAAAAAGTGTTTTCTGAGATTTTAGGCAACTCGTAGTTTTTTGGAAGCTTGGCAGGCCATTTCCATGAAAGTGATTCTCACCAGTCTCTGCTTAGGCTACATCAACAGCAAACAAACCATAGAGATAGAACTTGAAACTGCTTTATTGTGTCAAGTTTCAAAGAGCTAGCACAAACCGTGTTTGATTTAGAGTTCCAAATACATGTATCCCTATAGGAGAAAACAGAGTGAAACCTCAAAATGAAACCGGTTACTGCCAACGAACGGTTTAACCTTGAAGAACGAAATTTGGCGAGCCAAGTGGGATTGGTGTACTGATCATTACCTGAAAGTTTCATCAAGATTGGGTGAAAAAGTGTGTGCTGAGATTTCAGGCAACTCGTAGTTTTTTTGAAGCTTGGAAGGCCCTCCATGAAAGTAATTCTTGCCAGTCTCTGCTTAGGGCTACATCAACAGCAAACAAACCATAGAGATAGAACTTGAAACTGCTTTATTGTGTCAAGTTTCAAAGAGCTAGCACAAGCCGTCTTTGATTTAGAGTTCCAAATACATGTATCCCTATAGGAGAAAACAGAGTGAAACCTCAAAATGAGACCGGTTACTGCCAATGAACGGATTAACCTAGAAGAACGAAATTTGGCAAGCCAAGTGGGATTGGTGTACTGATCATTACCTGAAAGTTTCATCAAGATTGGGTGAAAAAGTGTTTGCTGAGATTTCAGGCAACTCGTAGTTTTTTGGAAGCTTGGGAGGCCCTTTCCATGAAAGTGATTCTCGCCAGTGTCTTCTTAGGGCTACATCAACAGCAAACAAACCATAGAGATTGAACTTGAGACTGCTTTATTGTGTGAAGTTTCAAAGAGCTGTTTGATTTAGAGTTCCAAATACATGTATCCCTATAGGACAAAACAGAGTGAAACCTCAAAATGAAACCGGTTACTGCCAACGAACGGTTTAACCTAGAAGAACGAAATTGGGCGAGCCAACTGGGATTGGTGTACTGATCATTAACTGAAAGTTTCATCAAGATTGGGTGAAAAAGTGTGTGCTGAGATTTCAGGCAACTCGTAGTTTTTTGGAAGCTTGGCAGGCCCTCCATGAAAGTGATTCTCGCCAGTCTCTGCTTAGGGCTACATCAACAGCAAACAAACCATAGAGATAGAACTTGAAATTGCTTGATTGTGTCAAGTTTCAAAGATCTAGCACAAACCGTGTTTGATTTAGAGTTCCAAATACATGTATCCCTATAGGAGAAAACAGAGTGAAACCTCAAAATGAAACCGGTTACTGCCAACGAACGGTTTAACCTAGAAGAACGAAATTTGGCGAGCCAAGTGGGATTGGTGTACTGATCATTACCTGAAAGTTTCATCAAGATTGGGTGAAAAAGTGTGTGCTGAGATTTCAGGCAACTCTTAGTTTTTTGGAAGCTTGGCAGGCCCTCCATGAAAGTGATTCTCGCCAGTCTCTGCTTAGGGCTACATCAACAGCAAACAAACCATAGAGATAGAACGTGAAACTGCATTATTGTGTCAAGTTTCAAAGAGCTAGCACAAACCGTGTTTGATTTAGAGTTCCAAATACATGTATCCCTATAGGAGAAAACAGAGTGAAACCTCAAAATGAAACCGGTTACTGCCAACGAACGGTTTAACCTAGAAGAACGAAATTTGGCGAGCCAAGTGGGATTGGTGTACTGATCATTTCCGGAAAGTTTCATCAAGATTGGGTGATAAAGTGTGTGCTGAGATTTCAGGCAACTCGTACTTTTTTGGAAGCTTGGCAGGCCCTTTCCATGAAAGTGATTCTCGCCAGTCTCTGCTTAGGGCTACATCAACAGCAAACAAACCATAGAGATAGAAGTTGAAACTGCATTATTGTGTCATGTTTCAAAGAGCTAGCACAAACCGTGTTTGATTTAGAGTTCCAAAAACATGTATCCCTATAGGAGAAAACAGAGTGAAACCTCAAAATGAAACCGGTTACTGCCAATGAACGGTTTAACATAGAAGAACGAAATTTGGCGAGCGAAGTGGGATTGGTGTACTGATCATTACCTGAAAGTTTCATCAAGATTGGGTGAAAAAGTGTGTGCTGAGATTTCGGGCAACTCGTAGTTTTTTGGAAGCTTGGCAGGCCCTCCATGAAAGTGATTCTCACCAGTCTATGCTTAGGGCTACATCAACAGCAAACAAACCATAGAGATAGAACTTGAAACTGCATTATTGTGTCAAGTTTCAAAGAGCTAGCACAAACCGTGTTTGATTTAGAGTTCCAAATACATGTATCCCTATAGGAGAAAACAGAGTGAAACCTCAAAATGAAACCGTTTACTGCCAACGAACGGTTTAACCTAGAAGAACGAAATTTGGCGAGCCAAGTGGGATTGGTGGACTGATCATTACCTGAAAGTTTCATCAAGATTGGGTGAAAAAGTGTTTTCTGAGATTTTAGGCAACTCGTAGTTTTTTGGAAGCTTGGCAGGCCATTTCCATGAAAGTGATTCTCACCAGTCTCTGCTTAGGCTACATCAACAGCAAACAAACCATAGAGATAGAACTTGAAACTGCTTTATTGTGTCAAGTTTCAAAGAGCTAGCACAAACCGTGTTTGATTTAGAGTTCCAAATACATGTATCCCTATAGGAGAAAACAGAGTGAAACCTCAAAATGAAACCGGTTACTGCCAACGAACGGTTTAACATAGAAGAACGAAATTTGGCGAGCCAAGTGGGATTGGTGTACTGATCATTACCTGAAAGTTTCTTCAAGATTGGGTGAAAAAGTGTGTGCTGAGATTTCAGGCAACTCGTAGTTTTTTGGAAGCTTGGAAGGCCCTCCATGAAAGTGATTCTTGCCAGTCTCTGCTTAGGGCTACATCAACAGCAAACAAACCATAGAGATAGAACTTGAAACTGCTTTATTGTGTCAAGTTTCAAAGAGCTAGCACAAGCCGTCTTTGATTTAGAGTTCCAAATACATGTATCCCTATAGGAGAAAACAGAGTGAAACCTCAAAATGAGACCGGTTACTGCCAATGAACGGATTAACCTAGAAGAACGAAATTTGGCAAGCCAAGTGGGATTGGTGTACTGATCATTACCTGAAAGTTTCATCAAGATTGGGTGAAAAAGTGTTTGCTGAGATTTCAGGCAACTCGTAGTTTTTTGGAAGCTTGGGAGGCCCTTTCCATGAAAGTGATTCTCGCCAGTGTCTTCTTAGGGCTACATCAACAGCAAACAAACCATAGAGATTGAACTTGAGACTGCTTTATTGTGTGAAGTTTCAAAGAGCAGTTTGATTTAGAGTTCCAAATACATGTATCCCTATAGGACAAAACAGAGTGAAACCTCAAAATGAAACCGGTTACTGCCAACGAACGGTTTAACCTAGAAGAACGAAATTGGGCGAGCCAACTGGGATTGGTGTACTGATCATTAACTGAAAGTTTCATCAAGATTGGGTGAAAAAGTGTGTGCTGAGATTTCAGGCAACTCGTAGTTTTTTGGAAGCTTGGCAGGCCCTCCATGAAAGTGATTCTCGCCAGTCTCTGCTTAGGGCTACATCAACAGCAAACAAACCATAGAGATAGAACTTGAAACTGCTTGATTGTGTCAAGTTTCAAAGATCTAGCACAAACCGTGTTTGATTTAGAGTTCCAAATACATGTATCCCTATAGGAGAAAACAGAGTGAAACCTCAAAATGAAACCGGTTACTGCCAACGAACGGTTTAACCTAGAAGAACGAAATTTGGCGAGCCAAGTGGGATTGGTGTACTGATCATTACCTGAAAGTTTCATCAAGATTGGGTGAAAAAGTGTGTGCTGAGATTTCAGGCAACTCTTAGTTTTTTGGAAGCTTGGCAGGCCCTCCATGAAAGTGATTCTCGCCAGTCTCTGCTTAGGGCTACATCAACAGCAAACAAACCATAGAGATAGAACGTGAAACTGCATTATTGTGTCAAGTTTCAAAGAGCTAGCACAAACCGTGTTTGATTTAGAGTTCCAAATACATGTATCCCTATAGGAGAAAACAGAGTGAAACCTCAAAATGAAACCGGTTACTGCCAACGAACGGTTTAACCTAGAAGAACGAAATTTGGCGAGCCAAGTGGGATTGGTGTACTGATCATTTCCTGAAAGTTTCATCAAGATTGGGTGATAAAGTGTGTGCTGAGATTTCAGGCAACTCGTAGTTTTTTGGAAGCTTGGCAGGCCCTTTCCATGAAAGTGATTCTCGCCAGTCTCTGCTTAGGGCTACATCAACAGCAAACAAACCATAGAGATAGAAGTTGAAACTGCATTATTGTGTCATGTTTCAAAGAGCTAGCACAAACCGTGTTTGATTTAGAGTTCCAAAAACATGTATCCCTATAGGAGAAAACAGAGTGAAACCTCAAAATGAAACCGGTTACTGCCAATGAACGGTTTAACATAGAAGAACGAAATTTGGCGAGCGAAGTGGGATTGGTGTACTGATCATTACCTGAAAGTTTCATCAAGATTGGGTGAAAAAGTGTGTGCTGAGATTTCGGGCAACTCGTAGTTTTTTGGAAGCTTGGCAGGCCCTCCATGAAAGTGATTCTCACCAGTCTATGCTTAGGGCTACATCAACAGCAAACAAACCATAGAGATAGAACTTGAAACTGCATTATTGTGTCAAGTTTCAAAGAGCTAGCACAAACCGTGTTTGATTTAGAGTTCCAAATACATGTATCCCTATAGGAGAAAACAGAGTGAAACCTCAAAATGAAACCGCTGACTGCCAACGAACGGTTTAACCTAGAAGAACGAAATTTGGCGAGCCAAGTGGGATTGGTGGACTGATCATTACCTGAAAGTTTCATCAAGATTGGGTGAAAAAGTGTTTTCTGAGATTTTAGGCAACTCGTAGTTTTTTGGAAGCTTGGCAGGCCATTTCCATGAAAGTGATTCTCACCAGTCTCTGCTTAGGCTACATCAACAGCAAACAAACCATAGAGATAGAACTTGAAACTGCTTTATTGTGTCAAGTTTCAAAGAGCTAGCACAAACCGTGTTTGATTTAGAGTTCCAAATACATGTATCCCTATAGGAGAAAACAGAGTGAAACCTCAAAATGAAACCGGTTACTGCCAACGAACGGTTTAACATAGAAGAACGAAATTTGGCGAGCCAAGTGGGATTGGTGTACTGATCATTACCTGAAAGTTTCTTCAAGATTGGGTGAAAAAGTGTGTGCTGAGATTTCAGGCAACTCGTAGTTTTTTGGAAGCTTGGAAGGCCCTCCATGAAAGTGATTCTTGCCAGTCTCTGCTTAGGGCTACATCAACAGCAAACAAACCATAGAGATAGAACTTGAAACTGCTTTATTGTGTCAAGTTTCAAAGAGCTAGCACAAACCGTGTTTGATTTAGAGTTCCAAATACATGTATCCCTATAGGAGAAAACAGAGTGAAACCTCAAAATGAAACCGGTTACTGCCAACGAACGGTTTAACCTAGAAGAACGAAATTTGGCGAGCCAAGTGGAATTGGTGTACTGATCATTACCTGAAAGTTTCATCAAGATTGGGTGAAAAAGTGTGTGCTGAGATTTCAGGCAACTCGTAGTTTTTTGGAAGCTTGGCAGGCCCTCTCCATGAAAGTGATTCTCGCCAGTCTCTGCTTAGGGCTACATCAACAGCAAACAAACCATAGAGATAGAACTTGAAACTGCTTTATTGTGTCTAGTTTCAAAGAGCTAGCACAAACCGTGTTTGATTTAGAGTTCCAAATACATGTATCCCTATAAGAGAAAACAGAGTGAAACCTCATAATGAAACTGGTTACTGCCAACGAACGGTTTAATCTAGAAGAACGAAATTTGGTGAGCCAAGTGGGATTGCTGTACTGATCATTACCTGAAAGTTTCATCAAGATTGGGTGAAAAAGTGTTTGCTGAGATTTCAGGCAACTCGTAGTTTTTTGGAAGCTTGGCAGGCCCTCTCCATGAAAGTGAATCTCGGCAGTCTCTGCTTAGGGCTACATCAACAGCAAACAAACCATAGAGATAGAACTTGAAACTGCTTTATTGTGTCAAGTTTCAAAGAGCTAGCACAAACTGTGTTTGATTTAGAGTTCCAAATACATGTATCCCTATAGGAGAAAACAGAGTGAAACCTCAAAATGAAACCGGTTACTGCCAATGAACAAATTAACCTAGAAGAACGAAATTTGGCAAGCCAAGTGGGATTGGTGTACTGATCATTACCTGAAAGTTTCATCAAGATTTGGTGAAAAAGTGTTTGCTGAGATTTTAGGCAACTCGTAGTTTTTTGGAAGCTTAGCAGGCCCTTTCCATGAAAGTGATTCTCGCCAGTGTCTTCTTAGGGCTACATCAACAGCAACCAAACCATAGAGATAGAACTTGAAACTGCTTTATTGTGTCAAGTTTCAAAGAGCTAGCACAAACCGTGTTTGATTAAGAGTTCCAAATACATGTATCCCTATAGGAGAAAACAGAGTGAAACCTCAAAATGAAACCGGTTACTGCCAACGAACGGTTTAACCTAGAAGAACGAAATTTGGCGAGCCAAGTGGGATTGGTGTACTGATCATTACCTGAAAGTTTCATCAAGATTGGGTGAAAAAGTGTGTGCTGAGATTTCAGGCAACTCGTAGTTTTTTGGAAGCTTGGCAGGCCCTTTCCATGAAAGTGATTCTCGCCAGTCTCTGCTTAGGGCTACATCAACAGCAAACAAACCATAGAGATAGAACTTGAAACTGCTTTATTGTGTCAAGTTTCAAAGAGCTAGCACAAACCGTGTTTGATTTAGAGTTCCAAATACATGTATCCCTATAGGAGAAAACAGAGTGAAACCTCAAAATGAAACCGGTTAATGCCAACGAACGGTTTAAAATAGAAGAATGAAATTTGGCGAGCCAAGTGGGATTCGTGTACTGATCATTACCTGAAAGTATCATCAATATTGGGTGAAAAAGTGTGTGCTGAGATTTCAGGCAACTCGTAGTTTTTTGGAAGCTTGGCAGGCCCTTTCCATGAAAGTGATTCTCGCCAGTCTCTGCTTAGGGCTACATCAACAGCAAACAAACCATAGAGATAGAACTTGAAACTGCTTTATTGTGTCAAGTATCAAAGAGCTAGCACAAACCCTCTTTGATTTAGAGTTCCAAATACATGTATCCCTATAGGAGAAAACAGAGTGAAACCTCAAAATGAAACCGGTTACTGCCAACGAATGGTTTAACCTAGAAGAACGAAATTTGGCGAGCCAAGTGAGATTGGTGTACTCTTCATTACCTGAAAGTTTCATCAAGATTGGGTGAAAAAGTGTTTGCTGAGATTTCAGGGAACTCGTAGTTTTTTGGAAGCTTGGCAGGCCCTTTCCATGAAAGTGATTCTCGCCAGTCTCTGCTTAGGGCTACATCAACAGCAAAGAAACCATAAAGATAGAACTTGAAACTGCTTTATTGTGTCAAGTTTCAAAGAGCTAGCACAAACCGTGTTTGCTTTAGAGTTCCAAATACATGTATCCCTATAGGAGAAAACAGAGTGAAACCTCAAAATGAAACCGGTTACTGCCAACGAACAGTTTAACCTAGAGGATCGAAATTTGGCGAGCCAAGTGGGATTGGTGTACTGATCATTACCTGAAAGTTTCATCAAGATTGGGTGAAAAAGTGTTTGCTGAGATTTTAGGCAACTCGTAGTTTTTGGAAGCTTTTCAGGCCCTCTCCATGAAAGTGATTCTCGCCAGTCTCTACTTTGGGCTACATCAACAGCAAACAAACCATAGAGATAGAACTTGAAACTGCTTTATTGTGTCAAGTTTCAAAGAGCTAGCACAAACCGTCTTTGATTTAGAGTTCCAAATACATGTATCCCTATAGGAGAAAACAGAGTGAAACCTCAAAATTAGACCGGTTACTGCCAATGAACGGATTAACCTAGAAGAACGAAATTTGGCGAGCCAAGTGGGATTGGTGTACTGATCATTACCTGAAAGTTTCATCAAGATTTGGTGAAAAAGTGTGTGCTGAGATTTCAGGCAACTCGTAGTTTTTTTGAAGCTTGGAAGGCCCTCCATGAAAGTGATTCTTGCCAGTCTCTGCTTAGGGCTACATCAACAGCAAACAAACCATAGAGATAGAACTTGAAACTGCTTTATTGTGTCAAGTTTCAAAGAGCTAGCACAAACCGTGTTTGATTTAGAGTTCCAAATACATGTATCCCTATAGGAGAAAACAGAGTGAAACCTCAAAATGAAACCGGTTACTGCCAACGAACGGTTTAACCTAGAAGAACGAAATTTGGCGAGCCAAGTGGGATTGGTGTACTGATCATTACCTGAAAGTTTCATCAAGATTCGGTGAAAAAGTGTTTGCTGAGATTTTAGGCAACTCGTAGTTTTTTGGAAGCTTAGCAGGCCCTTTCCATGAAAGTGATTCTCCCCAGTGTCTTCTTAGGGCTACATCAACAGCAACCAAACCATAGAGATAGAACTTGAAACTGCTTTATTGTGTCAAGTTTCAAAGAGCTGTTTGATTTAGAGTTCCAAATACATGTATCCCTATAGGACAAAACAGAGTGAAACCTCAAAATGAAACCGGTTACTACCAACGAACGGTTTAACCTAGAAGAACGAAATTGGGCGAGCCAACTGGGATTGGTGTACTGATCATTAACTGAAAGTTTCATCAAGATTGGGTGAAAAAGTGTGTGCTGAGATTTCAGGCAACTCGTAGTTTTTTGGAAGCTTGGCAGGCCCTCCATGAAAGTGATTCTCGCCAGTCTCTGCTCAGGGCTACATCAACAGCAAACAAACCATAGAGATAGAACTTGAAACTGCTTGATTGTGTCAAGTTTCAAAGATCTAGCACAAACCGTGTTTGATTTAGAGTTCCAAATACATGTATCCCTATAGGAGAAAACAGAGTGAAACCTCAAAATGAAACCGGTTACTGCCAACGAACGGTTTAACCTAGAAGAACGAAATTTGGCGAGCCAAGTGGGATTGGTGTACTGATCATTACCTGAAAGTTTCATCAAGATTGGGTGAAAAAGTGTGTGCTGAGATTTCTGGAAACTCTTAGTTTTTTGGAAGCTTGGCAGGCCCTCCATGAAAGTGATTCTCGCCAGTCTCTGCTTAGGGCTACATCAACAGCAAACAAACCATAGAGATAGAACGTGAAACTGCATTATTGTGTCAAGTTTCAAAGAGCTAGCACAAACCGTGTTTGATTTAGAGTTCCAAATACATGTATCCCTATAGGAGAAAACAGAGTGAATCCTCAAAATGAAACCAGTTACTGCCAACGAACGGTTTTACCTAGAAGAACGAAATTTGGAGAGCCAAGTGGGATTGGTGTACTGATCATTACCTGAAATTTTCATCAAGATTGGGTGAAAAAGTGTGTGCTGAGATTTCAGGCAACTCGTAGTTTTTTGGAAGCTTGGCAGGCCCTATCAATGAAAGTGATTATCACCAGTCTCTGCTTAGGGCTACATTAACAGCAAACAAACCATAGAGATAGAACTTGAAACTGCTTTATTGTGTCAAGTTTCAAAGAGCTAGTACAAACCGTGTTTGATTTACAGTTCCAAACACATGTATCCCTTTGGAGAAAACAGAGTGAAACCTCAAAATGAAACCGGTTGCTGCCAACGAACGGTTTAACTTAGAAGAACAAAATTTGGCGAGCCAAGTGGGATTGGTGTACTGATCATTATCTGAAAGTATCATCAAGATTGGGTGAAAAAGTGTTTGCTGAGATTTCAGGCAACTCGTAGTTTTTTGGAAGCTTGGCAGGCCCTTTCCATGAAAGTGATTCTCGCCAGTCTCTGCTTAGGGCTACATCAACAGCAAACAAACCATAGAGAAAGAACTTGAAACTGCTTTATTGTGTCAAGTTTCAAAGAGCTAGCACAAACCATGTTTGATTTAGAGTTCCAAATACATGTATCCCTATAGGAGAAAACAGAGTGAAACCTCAAAATGAAAACGGTTACTGCCAACGAACGGTTTAACCTAGAAGAACGAAATTTGGCGAGCCAAGTGGGATTGGTGTACTGATCATTACCTCAAAGTTTCATCAAGATTGGGTGAAAAAGTGTGTGCTGAGATTTCAGGCAACTCGTAGTTTTTTGGAAGCTTGGAAGGCCCTTTCCATGACAGTGATTCTCGCCAGTCTCTGCTTAGGGCTACATCAACAGCAAAAAAACCATAGAGATAGAACTTGAAACTGCTTTATTGTGTCAAGTTTCAAAGAGCTAGCACAAACCGTGTTTGATTTAGTGTTCCAAATACATGAATCCCTATAGGAGAAAACAGAGTGAAACCTCAAAATGAAACCGGTTACTGCCAACGAACGGTTTAACCTAAAAGAACGAAATTTTGCGAGCCAAGTGGGATTGGTGTACTGATCATTACCTGAAAGTTTCATCAAGATTGGGTGAAAAAGTGTGTGCTGATATTTCAGGGAACTCATAGTTTTTTGGAAGCTTGGCAGGCCCTTTCCATGAAAGTGATTCTCGCCAGTCTCTGCTGAGGGCTACATAAACAGCATACAAACCATAGAGATAGAACTTGAAACTGCTTTATTGTGTCAGGTTTCAAAGAGCTAGCACAAACCGTGTTTGATTTAGAGTCCAAATACATGTATCCCTATAGGAGAAAACACAGTGAAACCTCAAAATGAACCCGTTACTGCCAACGAACGGTTTAACCTAGAAGAACGAAATTTGGCGAGCCAAGTGGGAATGTGTACTGATCATTACCTGAAAGTTTCATCAAGATTGGGTGAAAAAGTGTTTGCTGAGATTTCAGGCAACTTGTTTTTTGGAAGCTTGGCAGGCCATTTCCATGAAAGTGATTCTCGCCAGTCTCTGCTTAGGGCTACATCATCAGCAAACAAACCATAGAGATAGAACTTGAAACTGCTTTATTGTGTCAAGTTTCAAAGAGCTAGCACAAACCGTGTTTGCTTTAGAGTTCCAAATAATGTATCCCTATAGGAGAAAACAGAGTGAAACCTCAAAATGAAACCGGTTACTGCCAACGAAACAGTTTAACCTAGAGGATCGAAATTTGGCGAGCCAAGTGGGATTGGTGTACTGATCATTACCTGAAAGTTTCATCAAGATTGGGTGAAAAAGTGTTTGCTGAGATTTTAGAGCAACTCGTAGTTTTTGGAAGCTTGGCAGGCCCTTTCCATGAAAGTGATTCTTGCCAGTCTCTGCTTAGGGCTACATCAACAGCAAAAAAACCATAGAGATAGAACTTGAAACTGCTTTAATTGTGTCAAGTTTCAAAGAGCTAGCACAAACCGTGTTTGATTTAGAGTTCCAAATACATGTCTCCTTATGGAGATAACAGAGTGAAACTTCAAAATGAAAACGGTTATTGCCAACGAACGGTTTAACCTAGAAGAACGAAATTTGGCGAGCCAAAGTGGATTGGTGTACTGATCATTACCTGAAAGGTTCATCAAGATTGGGTGAAAAAGTGTTGGCTGAGATTTTAGGCAAATCGTAGTTTTTGGAAGCTTGGCAGGCCCTTTCCATGACAGTGATTCTCGCCAGTCTCTGCTTAGGGCTACATCAACAGCAAACAAACCATAGAGATAGAACTTGAAACTGCTTTATTGTGTCAAGTTTCAAAGAGCTAGCACAAACGTGTTTGATTTAGAGTTCCAAATACATGAATCCCTATAGGAGAAATCAGAGTGAAACCTCAAAATGAAACCGGTTACTGCCAACGAACGGTTTAACCTAAAAGAACGAAATTTGGCGAGCCAAGTGGGATTGGTGTTCTGATCATTACGCTGAAAGTTTCATCAAGATGGGTGAAAAAGTGTGTGCTGAGATTTCAGGCAACTCATAGTTTTTTGGAAGCTTGGCAGGCCCTTTCCATGAAAGTGATTCTCGCCAGTCTCTGCTGAGGGCTACATCAACAGCATAGAAACCATAGAGATAGAACTTGAAACTGCTTTATTGTGTCAAGTTTCAAAGAGCTAGCACAAACCGTGTTTGATTAGAGTTCCAAATACATGTATCCCTATAGGAGAAAACACAGTGAAACCTCAAAATGAAACCGGTTACTGCCAACGAACGGTTTAACCTAGAAGAACGAAATTTGGCGAGCCAAGTGGGAATGGTGTACTGATCATTTACCTGAAAGTTTTATCAAGATTGGGTGAAAAAGTGTTTGCTTGAGATTTCAGGCAACTTGTTTTTTGGAAGCTTGGCAGGCCATTTTCCATGAAGTGATTCTCGCCAGTCTCTGCTTAGGGCTACATCAACAGCAACAAACCATAGAGATAGAACTTGAAACTGCTTTATTGTGTCAAGTTTCAAAGAGCTAGCACAAAACCGTGTTTGCTTTAGAGTTCCAAATACATGTATCCCTATAGGAGAAAACAGAGTGAAACCTCAAAATTAGACCGGTTACTGCCAATGAACGGATTAACTAGAAGAACGAAATTTGGCGAGCCAAGTGGGATTGGTGTACTGATCATTACCTGAAAGTTTCATCAAGATTGGGTGTAAACAGTGTGTGCTGAGATTTCAGGCAACTCCTAGTTTTTTGGAAGCTTGGCAGGCCCTTTCCATGAAAGTGATTCTCGCCAGTCTCTGCTTAGGGCTACACCAACAGCAAACGAACCATATAGATAGAAGTTGAGAATCAGCATTATTTGTGTCAAGTTTCAAAGAGCTAGTCACAAACCGTGTTTTATTTAGAGTTCCAAATACATGTATCCCTATAGGAGAAAACAGAGTGAAACCTTGAAACCGGTTACTGCCAACGAACGGTTTAACCTAGAAGAACGAAATTTGGCGAGCCAAGTGGGATTGGTGTACTGATCATTACCTGAAAGTTTCATCAAGATTGGGTGAAAAAGTGTATGCTGAGATTTCAGGCAACTCGTAGTTTTTTGGAAGCTTGGCAGGCCCTTCCCATGAAAGTGCTTCTCGCCAGTCTCTGCTTAGGGCTACATCAACAGCAAACAAACCATAGAGATAGAACTTGAAACTGCTTTATTGTGTCAAGTTTCAAAGAGCTAAAACAAACCGTGTTTGATTTAGAGTTCCAAATACATTTATCCCTATAGGAGAAAACAGAGTGAAACCTCAAAATGAAACCGGTTACTGCCAACGAACGGTTTAACCTAGAAGAACGAAATTGGGCGAGCCATGTGGGATTGGTGTACTGATAATTACCTGAAAGTTTCATCAAGATTGGGTGAAAAAGTGTTTTCTGAGATTTTAGGCAACTCGTAGTTTTTTGGAAGCTTGGCAGGCCATTTCCATGAAAGTGATTCTCACCAGTCTCTGCTTAGGCTACATCAACAGCAAACAAACCATAGAGATAGAACTTGAAACTGCTTTATTGTGTCAAGTTTCAAAGAGCTAGCACAAACCGTGTTTGATTTAGAGTTCCAAATACATGTATCCCTATAGGAGAAAACAGAGTGAAACCTCAAAATGAAACCGGTTACTGCCAACGAACGGTTTAGCCTTGAAGAACGAAATTTGGCGAGCCAAGTGGGATTGGTGTACTGATCATTACCTGAAAGTTTCATCAAGATTGGGTGAAAAAGTGTGTGCTGAGATTTCAGGCAACTCGTAGTTTTTTTGAAGCTTGGAAGGCCCTCCATGAAAGTAATTCTTGCCAGTCTCTGCTTAGGGCTACATCAACAGCAAACAAACCATAGAGATAGAACTTGAAACTGCTTTATTGTGTCAAGTTTCAAAGAGCTAGCACAAGCCGTCTTTGATTTAGAGTTCCAAATACATGTATCCCTATAGGAGAAAACAGAGTGAAACCTCAAAATGAGACCGGTTACTGCCAATGAACGGATTAACCTAGAAGAACGAAATTTGGCAAGCCAAGTGGGATTGGTGTACTGATCATTACCTGAAAGTTTCATCAAGATTGGGTGAAAAAGTGTTTGCTGAGATTTCAGGCAACTCGTAGTTTTTTGGAAGCTTGGGAGGCCCTTTCCATGAAAGTGATTCTCGCCAGTGTCTTCTTAGGGCTACATCAACAGCAAACAAACCATAGAGATTGAACTTGAGACTGCTTTATTGTGTGAAGTTTCAAAGAGCTGTTTGATTTAGAGTTCCAAATACATGTATCCCTATAGGACAAAACAGAGTGAAACCTCAAAATGAAACCGGTTACTGCCAACGAACGGTTTAACCTAGAAGAACGAAATTGGGCGAGCCAACTGGGATTGGTGTACTGATCATTAACTGAAAGTTTCATCAAGATTGGGTGAAAAAGTGTGTGCTGAGATTTCAGGCAACTCGTAGTTTTTTGGAAGCTTGGCAGGCCCTCCATGAAAGTGATTCTCGCCAGTCTCTGCTTAGGGCTACATCAACAGCAAACAAACCATAGAGATAGAACTTGAAACTGCTTGATTGTGTCAAGTTTCAAAGATCTAGCACAAACCGTGTTTGATTTAGAGTTCCAAATACATGTATCCCTATAGGAGAAAACAGAGTGAAACCTCAAAATGAAACCGGTTACTGCCAACGAACGGTTTAACCTAGAAGAACGAAATTTGGCGAGCCAAGTGGGATTGGTGTACTGATCATTACCTGAAAGTTTCATCAAGATTGGGTGAAAAAGTGTGTGCTGAGATTTCAGGCAACTCGTAGTTTTTTGGAAGCTTGGCAGGCCCTCCATGAAAGTGATTCTCGCCAGTCTCTGCTTAGGGCTACATCAACAGCAAACAAACCATAGAGATAGAACGTGAAACTGCATTATTGTGTCAAGTTTCAAAGAGCTAGCACAAACCGTGTTTGATTTAGAGTTCCAAATACATGTATCCCTATAGGAGAAAACAGAGTGAAACCTCAAAATGAAACCGGTTACTGCCAACGAACGGTTTAACCTAGAAGAACGAAATTTGGCGAGCCAAGTGGGATTGGTGTACTGATCATTTCCTGAAAGTTTCATCAAGATTGGGTGATAAAGTGTGTGCTGAGATTTCAGGCAACTCGTAGTTTTTTGGAAGCTTGGCAGGCCCTTTCCATGAAAGTGATTCTCGCCAGTCTCTGCTTAGGGCTACATCAACAGCAAACAAACCATAGAGATAGAACTTGAAACTGCATTATTGTGTCATGTTTCAAAGAGCTAGCACAAACCGTTTTTGATTTAGAGTTCCAAAAACATGTATCCCTATAGGAGAAAACAGAGTGAAACCTCAAAATGAAACCGGTTACTGCCAATGAACGGTTTAACATAGAAGAACGAAATTTGGCGAGCGAAGTGGGATTGGTGTACTGATCATTACCTGAAAGTTTCATCAAGATTGGGTGAAAAAGTGTGTGCTGAGATTTCAGGCAACTCGTAGTTTTTTGGAAGCTTGGCAGGCCCTCCATGAAAGTGATTCTCACCAGTCTATGCTTAGGGCTACATCAACAGCAAACAAACCATAGAGATAGAACTTGAAACTGCATTATTGTGTCAAGTTTCAAAGAGCTAGCACAAACCGTGTTTGATTTAGAGTTCCAAATACATGTATCCCTATAGGAGAAAACAGAGTGAAACCTCAAAATGAAACCGCTGACTGCCAACGAACGGTTTAACCTAGAAGAACGAAATTTGGCGAGCCAAGTGGGATTGGTGGACTGATCATTACCTGAAAGTTTCATCAAGATTGGGTGAAAAAGTGTGTGCTGAGATTTCAGGCAACTCGTAGTTTTTTGGAAGCTTGGCAGGCCCTTTCCATGAAAGTGATTCTCGCCAGTCTCTGCTTAGGGCTACATCAACAGCAAAGAAACCATAGAGATAGAACTTGAAACTGCTTTATTGTGTCAAGTTTCAAAGAGCTAGCACAAACCGTGTTTGATTTAGAGTTCCAAATACATGTATCCCTATAGGAGAAAACAGAGTGAAACCTCAAAATGAAACCGGTTACTGCCAACGAACGGTTTAACCTAGAAGAACGAAATTGGGCGAGCCATGTGGGATTGGTGTACTGATAATTACCTGAAAGTTTCATCAAGATTGGGTGAAAAAGTGTTTTCTGAGATTTTAGGCAACTCGTAGTTTTTTGGAAGCTTGGCAGGCCATTTCCATGAAAGTGCTTCTCACCAGTCTCTGCTTAGGCTACATCAACAGCAAACAAACCATAGAGATAGAACTTGAAACTGCTTTATTGTGTCAAGTTTCAAAGAGCTAGCACAAACCGTGTTTGATTTAGAGTTCCAAATACATGTATCCCTATAGGAGAAAACAGAGTGAAACCTCAAAATGAAACCGGTTACTGCCAACGAACGGTTTAACATAGAAGAACGAAATTTGGCGAGCCAAGTGGGATTGGTGTACTGATCATTACCTGAAAGTTTCTTCAAGATTGGGTGAAAAAGTGTGTGCTGAGATTTCAGGCAACTCGTAGTTTTTTGGAAGCTTGGAAGGCCCTCCATGAAAGTGATTCTTGCCAGTCTCTGCTTAGGGCTACATCAACAGCAAACAAACCATAGAGATAGAACTTGAAACTGCTTTATTGTGTCAAGTTTCAAAGAGCTAGCACAAACCGTGTTTGATTTAGAGTTCCAAATACATGTATCCCTATAGGAGAAAACAGAGTGAAACCTCAAAATGAAACCGGTTACTGCCAACGAACGGTTTAACCTAGAAGAACGAAATTTGGCGAGCCAAGTGGGATTGGTGTACTGATCATTACCTGAAAGTTTCATCAAGATTGGGTGAAAAAGTGTGTGCTGAGATTTCAGGCAACTCGTAGTTTTTTGGAAGCTTGGCAGGCCCTCTCCATGAAAGTGATTCTCGCCAGTCTCTGCTTAGGGCTACATCAACAGCAAACAAACCATAGAGATACAACTTGAAACTGCTTTATTGTGTCTAGTTTCAAAGAGCTAGCACAAACCGTGTTTGATTTAGAGTTCCAAATACATGTATCCCTATAATAGAAAACAGAGTGAAACCTCAAAATGAAACTGGTTACTGCCAACGAACGGTTTAATCTAGAAGAACGAAATTTGGTGAGCCAAGTGGGATTGCTGTACTGATCATTACCTGAAAGTTTCATCAAGATTGGGTGAAAAAGTGTTTGCTGAGATTTCAGGCAACTCGTAGTTTTTTGGAAGCTTGGCAGGCCCTCTCCATGAAAGTGAATCTCGCCAGTCTCTGCTTAGGGCTACATCAACAGCAAACAAACCATAGAGATAGAACTTGAAACTGCTTTATTGTGTCAAGTTTCAAAGAGCTAGCACAAACTGTGTTTGATTTAGAGTTCCAAATACATGTATCCCTATAGGAGAAAACAGAGTGAAACCTCAAAATGAAACTGGTTACTGCCAATGAACGGTTTAAAATAGAAGAATGAAATTTGGCGAGCTAAGTGGGATTGGTGTACTGATCATTACCTGAAAGTTTCATCAAGATTGGGTGAAAAAGTGTGTGCTGAGATTTCAGGCAACTCGTAGTTTTTTGGAAGCTTGGCAGGCCCTTTCCATGAAAGTGATTCTCGCCAGTCTCTTCTTAGGGCTACATCAACAGCAAACAAACCATAGAGATAGAACTTGAAACTGCTTTATTGTGTCAAGTTTCAAAGAGCTAGCACAAACCGTGTTTGATTTAGAGTTCCAAGTACATGTATCCCTATAAGAGAAAACAGAGTGAAACCTCAAAATGAAACCGGTTGCTGTCAACGAACGGTTTAACCTAGAAGAACGAAATTTGGCGAGCCAAGTGGGATTGGTGTACTGATCATTACCTGAAAGTTTCATCAAGATTGGGTGAAAAAGTGTGTGCTGAGATTTCAGGCAACTCGTAGGTTTTTGGAAGCTTGGCAGGCCCTTTCCATGAAAGTGATTCACGCCAGTCTCTGCTTAGGGCTACATCAACAGCAAACAAACCATAGAGATAGAACTTGAAAGTGCTTTATTGTGTCAAGTTTCAAAGAGCTAGCACAAACCGTGTTTGATTTAGAGTTCCAAATACATGTATCCATATGGGAGAAAACAGAGTGAAACCTCAAAATGAAACCGGTTACTTCC